>NC_083593.1:39737861-39975361 GCF_027579695.1 Neoarius graeffei | reverse complement strand
TACTACTACTAGGCTAGGCTAGGCTAGATACAACAAATCCATGGTCCTTTACTGCCACCTACAGATGAATATTGGTAACTGCAGCATGAACATGAAGTCACAAGCACATCTGCAGTGAAAATCATAACACACGTTACGAACACAGAAACAGGCAACAAAAAGACATAATATGGAAAATGGAGGGGCAACAAAAAGACAAAAAAGGGGGGTATACTACAAATGCAATACTAATGTAATCATAATCATGTTATAATAGGCAATCACTAAATGATATATCCAAATATCATTTTAACTAAATTTGAGCTTGATTACAGAATAGAAAATGCCACCAGTAGCACCTATTTATGAGTGTCTCAATAAGGCAGTCAGTGAATTTTGAGACACCCCCCCAATGTCAAACAATACAGATATTGAATTTAAAAAATATATATACAGTTGTGTTCAAAATAATAGCAGTGTGTTTAAAAACGTGAGTAAAGCTCAAAATCCTTATAATAGTTTTTATTTCCATGCATTGGGAACACTGCACATTATATTCTACATCAAAACATGAAGAAAAATGTATCAATATTTTAATTACTTTACAGAAAATGAAGAAAAATGAACATTGGGCTGTTTAAAAAAAATAGCAGTGTCTGCATTTTTCATTACAAACTCCAAATATTTACTGTATAAACTGAAAAAATCTTAAGGATTTAGTATTCCTGTGAATCACTAAACTAATATTTAGTTGTATAACCACGGTTTCTGAGAACTTCCGGCACCTGTGAACAGGTATTCCAGCCCAGGATGATTTGACAACATTCCACAATTCCTCTGCATTTCTTGGTTTTGCCTCAGAAACAGCATTTTTGATGTCACCCCACAAGTTTTCTATCGGATTAAGGTCCGGGGATTGGGCTGGCCACTCCATAACTTTCATTTTGTTGGTCTTGAACCCTGATGCTGCTCGCTTACTGGTGTGTTTGGGGTCGTTGTCTTGTTGAAACACCCATTTCAAGGGCATTTCCTCTTCAGCATAAGGCAACATGACCTCTTCAAGTATTTTGATATATGCAAACTGATCCATGATCCCTGGTATGTGATTATGGGCCCAACACCACAGTAAGAGAAACATGCCCATATCATGATGCTTGCACCACCATGCTTCACTGTCTTCAGAGTGTACTGTGGCTTGAATTCAGTGTTTGGGGGTCGTCTGAAAAACTGTCTGTGGCTCTTGGACCCAAAAAGAACAATTTTACTTTCATCAGTCCACAAAATGTTTTTCCATTTCTCTTTAGGCCAGTCGATGTGTTCTTTGGCAAATTGTATCCTCTTCAGGACGTCTTTTTTTTAACAGTGGAACTTTGCGGGGGCTTCTTGCCGATAGATTAGCTTCACACAGGCACCTTCTAATTGTCACAGTACTCACAGGTAACTTCAGACCGTCTTTGATCACCCTGGAGCTGATCATTGGCTGAGTCTTTGCCATTCTGGCTACTCTTCGATCCATTCGAATGGTAGTCTTCTGTTTTCTTCCACGTCTCTCTGGCTTTGCTGTCCATTTTAAAGCACTGGAGATCATTTTAGCTGAGCATCCCATCATTTTCTGCACTTCTTTACAGTATACGTTTTACCTCTCCAATCAACGTTTTAATCAAAGCACGCTGTTCTTCTGAACAATGTCTGGAACGACCCATGTTTCTCAGGTTTTCAGAGAGAAATGGATGTACAACATGTGCTGGCTTCATCCTTAAATTAGGGCCACCTGACTGACATCTGTTTTTTCACAGAATGAATGATCTCACTAATTAAACTCCACACTGCTATTATTTTGAACACGTCCCTTTCACTTAATTATTCGATTACACAGACTCAGGAGCATGCATATCATGAATGTTGGGTCTGTTGGTTTTCTATGACTCTACTACACCTACTGGTCAATTATTTGCCACGTAGTAATGTAATTTCCACCAAAAACAGTGACTGATCTGGTTAGTCGTGTTGGACTGCTATTATTTTGAACACAAGTGTATATATATATTTAATGCTAAAAATGCTTAAAGTTTTTAATTCTTATTTTCATGTATTTCTGTGGAAGAGACAGAACGACTGCTTAAACACAAATTAGGAATTGTGTGGTGTAAAAGTAATAAATCATCAGATTCTAGAAGATCGTGTGATATTATGCATCCATGTTTTTTGTGGGGAATAAATTATAGTCTCTGTAATAATTTTGTCCTTTTTGGCTAGCCCTTTTTGCTGAGGCTACAACCTTACCATGAAACTCTACAGTCATTCTATCCCTAATCTGTTCATATGTCATGCATCAACATATTTTTGAAAGGTGACAGACAGCAGAGAGGCTCTCAATATGAACGTGTTTTATCTAGCTTGGAGGAGATGGCATCTAGTGGGTCTAACACAGGCATGAGAGCAAATGGCTTGCGAGAGAGGTTTGAGAAAGGGAAAACTGTGCTTGGCCTTTGTCTGGCATTAGAGGTGATAGAGGAGCTGGAGTGTCTCAGCACATCTCTGCAAAAGAGGACTGAGACTGTGGCAGGGATGAGAAGTGCCATAGAGTGTGTCAGATCTGCTATACATGGCAAAAGGAGTGAGGACAGCTTTCATGAGGTTTTTCAGAAAGCAGTGACAATGGTTGACAGTCTTGAGATTGAGCCCATCCAGATTCCTCACCAAAGAAAACCACCAAAAAGATACTCTAGTGAAGTGAGCCAGCACACTCCCAAGTCAGCTGAGGAGCATTATAGAACAGAGTTCTATAAAATGTTAGATACTGTACATGTTCAGTTTGAGGAGAGGTTTAATCAACCAGATCAAGATGTCTTGCAGAAACTGGAGGAAACTCTCCTTACTGGAGAAGCGAACAACATTGTTGACCAGTACCCAGAACTTAACAGGGATGCATTAAAGGTACAATTAGCCATGTTCAGGTCCAAGTACACTTACAAGTCCAGTGCTGAAGTAGCTGACATAATGAGATTTGAGGGTTGAAGTGAGAGGTTTGCTTGATCAAGTTGAGTCCCTTGTTAAGCTGCTTTTAGTCATCCCAATTTCATCATCTGAAGCTGAAAGAAGTTTCAGTGCTCTTAGGAGACTGAAAACATGGCTAAGAACCACCATGATGCAAGTAAGGCTGAACAATCTTGCTGTGTGCCATGTCCATCAGGGAAAACTGGACAATACTGACCTGACAGAAATCTGCCAGCAGTTTGTCTCTGTTACAGACATGCGTAGGCATGTGTTTGGTTCTTTCAAATAGGAGCAACCAGTGTAAACTAATTTGCTTGTGTTTATGTTTGAGTATCAGTAACCAACACATTTACATTTCATTTATGTGTGCTTACATGTTACATGTTGTAGTTATGTGTTTCAATGTTCTTGATGTATGTTAATTGACAGTATGTTGCACTTCTGCAGCCCTTAACATTCTGCATGAGTAAAGCTGAGAACTCTGAAGTTGCCTCCTTGACTTTCATTACATGACGTTACATTACATTTAGCTGACGCTTTTATCCAAAGCGACTTACTGTTACTATGTTGGTACAGGGTATTGGTTACAGTCCCTGGAGCAATGTTGGGTTAGGTGCCTTGCTCAAGGGCACTTCAGCCATGGATGGAGATGTAGGGAGAGGTAAGGGTGGGATTTGAACCTACAACCCTGGGATCCAAAGACCAACTAACCATTAGGCCACGGCTGCCCTCGTTAACCTATAAGATCTGCATGACATGAAATTATGATTGCTAATGGAAAAAAAAAAAAACCTTTCGGAAGCTCTGCCTTGGATCACTTTTGTGTCCCCAACAATGTCAAAATCAGTTACTCCCTTGGTGTGGATGTTACTTTGACATGTACCACCTACCTAAACATTGTTATCAGCCAAGTACAGGCCTTTATGGCAATGGTACTCCTTAATGACAGTGGCCTCTTTCAGCATCATAATGTGCTTTGCCACACTACAAAAATTCTTCAGGAATAGTTTGAGGAACATGATGAAGAGTTAAAGGTATTGACTTGGCCTCCAAATTCCCCAGATCTCAATCCGATCAAGCATCTGTGGGATGTGCTGGACAAACAAATCTGATCCATGGAGGCCTTACCTCGAAACTTACAGAACTTAAAGGAGCAGCTGCTAAAGTCTTGGCACCAGATACCACAGAACACCTTCAGATGTCTTGTGGAGCCCATGCCTCGATGGATCAGAGTTATTTTGGAGGTACAAGGAGGACATACATAATATTAGGTACGTGGATTTAATGTTCTTGCTGATCAGTGTAGATGCATCCTTGTATTTATACCACAGGGACACTTGATGTGGTTAAAAAGCAACAACAGTTCATAGGGGCAGAAGGAAAATGAAGAGATAATTGGTTTACACGTATTTAAAATATTCCTTATGGTTTCAGTAATTTCAGCACATATCTGAGAGAAATTATAAAATTTAACAAGAAGACCTGGTCATCACCATTCCCTGCCATGAGCATTTTATGAAGACCTCTTAACACTTGTGCCCTTACAAGCCCATTGCTTTAATATTGACTTATGATGTAAGTGATAGGACACCTTCATAAAACGCTACCCAGCTTTTTTCAGTAATGTGAGCATGCAAAGTTTCACTGATGTAGCTTATGTAGTTTCTGAGAAAACTTGTCCAGATTGAGTCCACTTCTACAACCCCGATTCCAAAAAAGTTGGGATAAAGTACAAATTGTAAATAAAAATGGAATGAAATGATGTGGAAGTTTCAAAATTCCATATTTTATTCAAAATAGAACATAGATGACATATCAAATGTTTAAACTGAGAAAATGTATCATTTAAAGAGAAAAATTAGGTGATTTTAAATTTCATGACAACAACACATCTCAAAAAAGTTGGGACAAGGCCATGTTTACCACTGTGAGACATCCCCTTTTCTCTTTACAACAGTCTGTAAACGTCTGGGGACTGAGGAGACAAGTTGCTCAAGTTTAGGGATAGGAATGTTAACCCATTCTTGTCTAATGTAGGATTCTAGTTGCTCAACTGTCTTAGGTCTTTTTTGTCGTATCTTCCGTTTTATGATGCGCCAAATGCTTTCTATGGGTGAAAGATCTGGACTGCAGGCTGGCCAGTTCAGTACCTGGACCCTTCTTCTACGCAGCCATGATGCTGTAATTGATGCAGTATGTGGTTTGGCATTGTCATGTTGGAAAATGCAAGGTCTTCCCTGAAAGAGATGTCGTCTGGATGGGAGCATATGTTGCTCTAGAACCTGAATATACCTTTCAGCATTGATGGTGTCTTTCCAGATGTGTAAGCTGCCCATGCCACATGCACTAATGCAACCCCATACTATCAGAGATGCAGGCTTCTGAACTGAGCGCTGATGACAACTTGGGTCGTCCTTCTCCTCTTTAGCCCGAATGACACGGCGTCCCTGATTTCCATAAAGAATTTCAAATTTTGATTCATCTGACCACAGAACAGTTTTCCACTTTGCCACAGTCCATTTTAAATGAGCCTTGGCCCAGAGAAGACGTCTGCGCTTCTGCATTATGTTTAGATACGGCTTCTTCTTTGAACTATAGAGTTTTAGCTGGCAACGGCGGATGGCACAGTGAATTGTGTTCACAGATAATGTTCTCTGGAAATATTCCTGAGCCCATTTTGTGATTTCCAATACAGAAGCATGCCTGTATGTGATGCAGTGCCGTCTAAGTGCCCGAAGATCACGGGCACCCAGTATGGTTTTCCGGCCTTGACCCTTACACACACAGATTCTTCCAGATTCTCTGAATCTTTTGATGATATTATGCACTGTAGATGATATGTTCAAACTCTTTGCAATTTTACACTGTCGAACTCCTTTCTGATATTGCTCCACTATTTGTCGGTGCAGAATTAGGGGGATTGGTGATCCTCTTCCCATCTTTACTTCTGAGAGTCGCTGCCACTCCAAGATGCTCTTTTTATACCCAGTCATGTTAATGACCTATTGTCAATTGACCTAATGAGTTGCAATTTGGTCCTCCAGCTGTTCCTTTTTTGTACCTTTAACTTTTCCAGCCTCTTACTGCCCCTGTCCCAACTTTTTTGAGATGTGTTGCTGTCATGAAATTTCAAAATGAGCCAATATTTGGCATGAAATTTCAAAATGTCTCACTTTCAACATTTGATATGTTGTCTATGTTCTATTGTGAATACAATATCAGTTTTTGAGATTTGTAAATGATTGCATTCTGTTTTTATTTACAATTTGTACTTTGTCCCAACTTTTTTGGAATCGGGGTTGTACAAAGTCCAATAATGAAAATCAAGGGCCATAACTCTGAAAATAATTAATCGTAAAAAAATAAATAATTTTAAACTCAACCTAGATCATGAATAGTAATATGAGCACGCAAAGTTTCATTGATGTAGCTTATGTAGTTTCTGAGAAAACTTGTCCAGACTGAAATGGACAGATAGACGAATGGACTCCATTCCTATATCCCTCTCCGTACTTCATGGCGGGGGATGAAAATTCTCATGAACACACACGGTACTAACAATTTTGTTAGAATTAAAAAAAAAAAAAAGTACCTTCATTTGAGTGGAAGTTTTGAATGTTTGCCTGTCCTGTGTTTATTGCATACAAATCATGTTTATAAAGCGTGCCAATAATTCTGGAAGGCTCGGTCTTAAAGGCCACTATAAAAATGTTTCAGATTACTTTTTCCTGATCCAACTAAAAAAAGGTGTAAAAAAGATCTGATCACCTTGAGGTGATCCATTCATTCGTACCCCAAAATGATTTGAGCAGCCTTTAAAAGAATAAAAGTACACTCGTTTTAAATGTTAATCAAATTTAAGTCTAGATTTCCGATAATCTTAGCTTCCATTTTTAATCTTATAGAAAATGTACAACAGGTAAAAGGTCAAAGAGCAACACAGTGAAATAAAGCTGCGTGTACAAACAATGCGACCAATTTCCCATTTTTATTTGCTAAAAGACAAACACCAAAATAAGTCAAATTTGTTATAAAAAAGGTTTCCGATGGGATAAAAAAAAATTTATTTTAAAACATTTCAATATGCTTAAAAAGAATATAGCTTAAGCCAATTGTTCTGTTTCCTTAACCCAGAGATTTCACGAGTCTATTTGCACAATAAAAATGGTGCCAATATAAAATTAGCCCCATCGCCCTGGAAATCTGAAAAATAGAAAGATTAAAATAAACAGTCAAAAGAAAAATTTATGAGAAAGTGAACTTTGGTAGAGGAAACTCTAGAGGACACCTGAGGTAGTAGAGACTGGAATAAAACAGCAACAGACTTGAAATAAAACAAAAAACAAACAAACAAAAAAAGGCAAAAAGGAGGAAGAAAGAAGAAAAACCAAGGGGGAAAAAAAAAAGTACCAAGTGACAAGAAACAGCATTATTTCACAATTTCAGTCCAGCTCTGATCCATAAAAAGGGCAAAAAGTACAACATAAAATACATAACAGCAAAAGAAAGAAAATCAATAAACAAAACATCTTGAAGTACTGAATTACAGGTATGACATTTCAGTAATACTGATTAGCTTTTATGAATTTGAATGAATCTGATCTTTTATCGAGTATATAAAAAGACTAAGAGTGCATAATTTTAAAGCTTTTCATAAAGACATTAAAAAGAAAGTTAAAATAAACCCAAAAGAAAAACAAAATATATGCATTTATGGAAAAAGTGTGGTATAAAAATACAGGAGTCAAGTAAAATAATTTTAGCTACCAAAATTTTCACATATATTTACATCTTAACTCTTCAAGCCTGATCAGCTTGTATCCCACACAAAATGTGCATTAAATACATTTGTTAAAATTTTTTTTTATAAAATTATCTCTTTAAAAATCATTTTTTGACACCCCTTCATTTGATTGGGGGGGGTTTTTGCAATTAAAAAAAAAATATACATATATATTTTGGATTCTCAAAACTGAGCATCATTGTTTAACAGGCTACAAGAACACCACCAACACTTGAAGAGTTACAATTCATACAATTAACTGATTTAAAAATATGCTCAATGTTTCTAATCAAAAACACGAGCTGACTCGTTTTTTTTCGAAAAGAACACCGATGAGAAAGAAAAGGCGCAAGCTCAGTAATATCCCTCCACCATAAACAGCTAACAGCACTTATATTCAGCCTGAGGTGAATCAGAAATGCTCGGCTGGACAAAGAACATTGCTTAAAAACATGCACTGGATCATTTTTAAGAACAAGAAGATCAAAAGTCAACGTTGATTATTAGCATCAGATTGAACAGCACCAAGAAGGTAGTTGAGAAGAAAAAAAAAAAAAAATTCCTGTAAAAAAGTGACACCGTTTACAATGAAGGCCCATGTACATGCTAACATGCTATCACAGAAACCGAAGGAAAGAGAACCACAAATCGATGGTTTTTAACATAACACCACCACAAGTTATAAGTTCAGTGAGGAGGTTCAAAGCAATTTGCTGGTCTCGATATAAAAAATTCCGTCAAATCCAGAAAGCTAATAAATGTATCCTTACAAAATCATATTTGTACATGGGATTTCTGTTGAGATTTAAAAAAAAAAAAGGGGGAGAAAAAAAAAAAAAAGATACATTTAGACATACGGCGTTATAAGCATTCACATTAAGTATTACGCTAGCTGAAATAGCCAAGTTTCTGTTTAGCATCACCTTTCCCTGAAACCCGTTCATGGTGTTTTTACATGTCAAAAAAGAAAAAACACGATGGCCCAACAGTAAAATGCACAAATATTAAGTAACGGTTAAATGCAAAAGATTTAAAAATAAATTCCACCACTTAAAACAAGATTATTACACCTTTACTTAAAAAAAAAAAAAAATCTTGCTCCAGTTACAGAGATTTCATTTTAAAAGCTTTTCAGCACTTTCCTGTGATTGAAATGGCAACAAACAGTGCAGGAAGGAGCAGAGACTTGGTTTAACACAAACAGAACGCAGTGAAGAGACGTGATGTGTTTATAAAGGCACTCGATTGGCTGCTTTTGCATTATGTGCTGAGGCTACAGCAGTAAAAGGCCCAGTGTGTGTGTGTGTGTGTGTGCCAAGCTAGTGCTAATGGTAGTGCGCAGGGGCGACAGCAGTGACGGTGCAGCCCGGACAGGTGCTTCAGTAGTTCCTGGATGCTCAGTGTTACCAATTATGGCGGAAGATTGGGTGTTTGAGGAGCTCGCGTGAGGGTGGCCGGTCAGCAGGCTGCAGCTCCAGACAGCGCAGTGTGACGTCTCTCAGGCCTGGAGAAAGGTGTGGAGGGATGGTGGGTGCTGTGGTAGCACTGGCAATCTGAGGGTGGGAACAGAAACCATAAACAAGACTGCAAAAAAAAAAAAAAAAAAGAGCCCAGGCAAGAAGACTTTATGAAAAGCAGAAGATGAAGCTGAATACATCTGTTCTTAAGGCCCGGTCACACAGCGCTTTACGGCTTTATAACGGCCAAAACCCGTCAAAAAGTGCTCTCCCGTGAAGCAGACGATGTTGTTCGTGTTGATGTCGAAGTTAAGACGTGTTACAGTCGATATACAGACGTGACAGGACGCAGGGGAAAATCGGAACGGCGTCGGACGCGGCAAAAAGTTTTGGACTGCTCAAAACTTTAGACCGCGGACAACCACGGCCGGCACATGTGGTAAAGACGTGCAACACACGTGAAAAACACGTGATAATCAGTGTCCCGGCCGTTATTAAAACTTGGGGAGACGTGGTAAGACGCGAAAGTTTGGCGGTCTATCACGGGCAGAGCACGGTCATCGGACGGGTGTTACGCGTTGGTATCACGGGATATAGCGTGTGTTTAGCGGCTTATCACTGAGAAATGGATTTTTCCGCGTACATAGCACTGTCTAAGCCCATTAAACGACGTCTCAAACAAGTTCTAAATTCGATTGATCACTGTCTAATCACTTCTGCATCACTTCTGATTTGCGGCATGTAAATACCGTAATTTTCTGAGACCTCGGCACTTGCAGTCTAGATGTCAAGGGGTGAACATGAACCCTCAACGCTGTGATGTCCTCATCTTAATGCTCCAGCACCAACAGAACCAACTGATACAGGCTCAACATATCCTTGCTGAGAGAAGAAGAAGAAGAAGGAGGAGGAGGAGGAGGAGGATGGTACGGAACATCTGGGTGCGTGACTGGATTGCGAGGAGACCTCAGCTTGGGCTTTACGACCGTCTCATGGTCGAGCTGCGTAACGAAGATCCAAGAGCCTTTCAGAACTTTATGAGGATGCCTCCTGCGATGTACGATGAAATTGTGCAGAGACTGACACCAGCCTAAGAGATCTGGATCGGCAACTGTGAAGACCAGCCGTGCGCGACCGCTTTTATATGCGCAGCAAGCCGCTCTTCCAACGACGCTGAGCCGCGGTTACCCGTGATTTGGCAGTGCTATGGCAGTGGAGTGCCCGTTTTACGTCCGCGCTCAACACGTGATCGGCAGTGCTACAGACGCGATGAGGCTGTAACACGTCTTAACTTCGACATCAACACGAACAACATCGTCTGCTTCACGGGAGAGCACTTTTTGACGGGTTTTGGCCGTGATAAAGCCGTAAAGCGCTGTGTGACCGGGCCTTTAAACTGAAGAAAATCCCAGGCAGGCCTTGGCTAAAAACGCATGAACACTAAGGATGTATCATTCACAAGCGAGGATCTTTCAGCTGAATACAGAGAGTCAACTCACACTTGAGTCATTTGCTCTTTTTTTCCTTTTCCCCTGGCATTACTACGGCAGTGTAATTGAACTTGAATCAAAATGCATCGATGCAAGTCTCAATTCAGCATCCGAGTTGCACATTAGTGTGAATGATGAGGTGTGAGACTCAGCTGTATGAGGCAGTAGGACAGGGAAGATCTGCTACATTCCCTTTGTTGAGGAGGTACGGGATAAAATAATAATAATAATAATAATAATAATAAAAAAACAAACAAACAAACAAACAAACAAACAAACAAAAAAAACCCTGCACGAGGTCGGTTATCAGGATAAATGGAAAATAATATTTTTAATGATGCACAGCACAATAATATTAATACAGGGATGCTCAGAGGTAAAGATCAGCCATAGCTAGGTAAAGAATCACTGGTTAAAGATAACTAGTCAAAAAGAGCTTTATGTGATTTAGAAAGCAGTTTGGGAGATGGAAGAGTCAGCTCTTACTAGTGAGCTGAGCCAAATGAACCGAGCTGGAATCTCATCTCATCTCATTATCTCTAGCCGCTTTATCCTTCTACAGGGTCGCAGGCAAGCTGGAGCCTATCCCAGCTGACTACGGGCGAAAGGCGGGGTACACCCTGGACAAGTTGCCAGGTCATCACAGGGCTGACACATAGACACAGACACCCATTCACACTCACATTCACACCTACGGTCAATTTAGAGTCACCAGTTAACCTAACCTGCATGTCTTTGGACTGTGGGGGAAACCGGAGCACCCGGAGGAAACCCACGCGGAGAACATGCAAACTCCACACAGAAAGGCCCTCGCCGGCCCCGGGGCTCGAACCCAGGACCTTCTTGCTGTGAGGCGACAGCACTAACCACTACACCACCGTGCCGCCCTCCGAGCTGGAATTTCCATCATAAATGAATTATATTTATTTATGCTATCCACATTTACTGGATATGAGCAATCGCATGCTCTGATTGGCTACTCGACTACTAGAATATCAGCTCATATACCGTGAGTAGAGAAAAACAAAATGGCGGAGCGTGTTGCTGAACCAACCGAGGACAAAATAAAAAACTACTCGAAAACAAAACCCCAAAATACAAAAAGAAGCAACAAAATATGGAATAAAAATATTTGATGGTAAGAACGTATCTTTTTTTTCCCCCAAGAGTTATTATTATAGCAGCATTTTTCACAAACTGCTACTGTCAAGCGGAAATGATTTTGTCAGACGTTTTGTATACAAGTTTTTATTTATTAAATTTGCAAAAAATAAAAATGCTCCGTTTCTCAATATCCAGTGAATGAGTGGAATAACTTTTATTCTATCCACAATCTCATCGTACATGGCTTAAAGCCAACTCGGTGCTACGCACCTCATCAGCTCATGTATGATTCGATTTCGTGGAATAACTTAAATGTTTAGGCACTGCCTAAAAGCAGAGCTCCCAAGGAGTATAAAACGTGTTCGTAAATAATCCCACATTTTTTAAAACCAAATTAAAAAGTAAGCGCTAGATAAAAACCCATCTCTCTTCTGTAAATGAAGATACAAATTTCATTGTTTGATGGTCAACTGCTTGAGAGACGCTGCCTTGCACTTACTATTGGGTTCCCTGTGGTCATACAGACGTTGTATGGTTGCAAACGTCATCAGAAATCAGGTTGACGCATTACCATATTCTCTTAAGTACGGAGCTTTGCTGTGCGTGCTTTGCGTACAGGGAGTTCTGCTACTAGTAGACGCACCTCCTTGTGCTTGACGTTTGTTTTACTCCTGTTAACAGAATCTGCAGTGTCCCAGAGGCCAGAGTTTCTCCTCTGAGCAGCTTTCTTCCACAAAATCCCTCACCAAATATCACAAAAACTATTTTTAACCTCACTTTACTTAAGTCACAGTTTGGATAAAAATCATGGTTACATAATTTAAACTTTCTTCCAAATGTTGGTGTCCGACCAAAACATACTTGGTGTCTTAATTCCTATTTAGTAACCTCTACTTATCCTAATCTAACTAACGCAAGTCTGAGTCCAGTCTCTCCATATTGAAATGGCAGGTGACTGTGTGGAGGTGCGGTGATGATGCTTAGACCATATCAGGTCTGTTGTGCTTCTTTAGGCTTCTCAACGAGACTGTAACCTCACAGCTGTCTAGTATTACTTTGTCTTGAGGTGTACTGTGTACGGTACATACCCAAGTATTCATACATATCCTGAGAACAAAAAACAAACAACAAAACCCTTTGCAAGAATACATAACTGGAATTTTAAATCTATTACATTTTGTGAAATAGCAGGGAAAGTATTGTGCAAATGTAAGGAGACTATACAACCAGCCTTTCAGCTTTACACTACAAATCCATTCTTTACACTTGGGTAGACAAATCAGTTTTGACTTAATGAGATCATTAAAAATTAGGTACCCTATGGGTACGTGTGGCTACCGCTTATAAATAAAATTGTTTTCTGATCCCATGTCCATACAGTAAATATAGCCTATATACACACACGTGTTATCAGTGATACCCGCCTCATCTCTTGTAAGCATCACCAAGCTGTGAGCAGCATCAGGGCTTGTCGTATTTTGGTGACCAATTTTGTTTACTGCGTTTTGTTCAAAATACAGTGCTGTGAACTATATTTTCAAAATAGTAAGAAAGCACTTGCTCATGAATTGTCTTAGAAGCATTATTTAGTACTAATGAGCACATTTTGTTTCACAAGTGTAGTGTAAAGACTAAAATCCCCTGAAGGAGCCGATTTATTCCCACATGGGACTTTTGTAATTGCAAACCAAACAGAACGCTCAAAAGATTCCAACATTGTCTTCGCTGCCTTCTCGAGTTTTTGCTGAACGGCTGGAATTCTTGGCGTAAACATCTGCCAAAAAGCTAAAAACACCTTGCAAAAGCTTTCATTTGACCTTTCAGAAGGACCCAACAAAAGCTGTGATGATCAAAAGTAAAATTTTCTTAAAATAAACACCACTTACTCGATATCGAATCAGCAGCCTTGGCGAACCACGAGGTGAATGTCGTTTATCTTTTTATCTGCCGATTATCTTCCGATATTACGAAGTTATAACGAGGTTTCTCTTATTTCGTTTCTGGTTCTGAAGTTTATCAAGAAGTAGAACGGGTAATCGAACTTGATCAGGATAAGTGCTGATTGGTTACCAAGTTTCGCTATTGTTACACTCGTTCTTGTGTACCTTTGATAACGCGAGATCAACTGTTCGTATCGCGAGATCACGATTCGCCGTTCTGGTGATTGCAATGCTTATGCGCATTTGTTACGCTCATTCTTACAACACGATGACATAGTGGCTTCGCCTCTATGAGGCAGTAGCCACAAAATCTGAAAAGCTATATACATACAGCCACCCACATCTTCAAATCCTGGAGTCCGATGTGCAAAAATGGAAGACGTACATTTTTGCACCTTACTTATGGCCCTTTTCCACTACCCTTTTTCAGCTCGCTTCAGCTCACTTCAGCCCGACACGGCTCGCGTTTCGACTATCTAAGAACAGCACGACTCAGCTCGCTTCAGCCCTGCTCAGCCCCCAAAACTCGCACGGTTTTGGAGTGGGGCTGAAGCGAGCCAAACCGAGCTGAGTGAGGCTAGGGGTGTGAGCAGACACTCCCCTGTGCACTGATTGGTGAGGAGGAGTGTCCTCACATGCCCACACACGCCCCGCGAGCACGCTGGGATCTGTAAACACTGTAAACCCGGAAGAAGGAGAATTACGAATTATGAGAATTATGAAGCCTTATGCACCTCGCCTCATCTATACGCTCTTGCCAGTATCTGTTGGCGTTGTCGGTGACAACAAGCCACAGCACCAAGACCAGCAACACTAACGACACCATGTCCTCCATGTTTATTGTTTACTATCCGGGTCGTGAGACTACCGCTTAAAAGATCACTGATGTCACTGTTTGCGCCACCTAACGACATCACCTGACGTCCACCCACTTTCGCTAACTCCACCCAATGTGTCCACCCACTTCCAGCCAGCACGGTTCAGCGCGGTTGTAGTCGAAATGCAACTCCAATAGCCCCACTCAGCTCGACTCAGCCCAACTCAGCACGGCACGGCTCAGCCCAACTCAGCCGCGTTGGTAGTGGAAAAGCGGCATTAGTGTTTGCTGTAAACCTCACCTTAAATATAAGTGCCAGGTGGTTGGAGTGTTTCTCTGCATTCCATGGTGGCTTGGCACAGGACATCTCGATGATGGCACAGCCCACACTCCACACGTCACAGCTACGGCCATACTGCTGCCCTCTCAGCACCTGCAGCAGCAGCAGCACAGGACACCGCACAGAAAAGTCAGCTGCTGGTTTCAAAGGGTTTCCACATCTATAACCAAAACTATAATCTGTATTATTGTTCTTCAATAATCCGGATCTGGCTAGTTTCTTCACCTCAGGCTTGTGTATACTGTACATTTTTCTGGCCTGGACATTAGCTCCACCTCAAGTCTAAACTGAGCCTCTTTCCCAAAAAGGCAACCAACAAGGCTTTAGTTTCAACAGAGAGGGTGGAGTTGTTTTGGGAAAGACAAAGCCGGTCAAGTGTCGGCAAGTAGCAAACGGCTCTAAAAACTATATAATCTCCTTCTTTAAGTTGCTACGTCGGTATTTTTCTGTATATCCACGTTGTAAAATGGTTACAACATAAAAATACGTCTTCACTGTTTGGGCCAGTCAAAGCCTTTGACATATAACAGTAATAAATAAAAGCCCATACATCTAGACTATTTATACGATAGCCATATAGGACAATAATGATTTTCAGCAGAATCGCTCCATTTTGTTCAAGTTGTTGCAATGATTGCACTTCCAGGTGTTAGACTCATTTTGATGGAACAAGAGCAGATGAGAGAGAGAGAAAAAGATTTTATTAAAAACCAAACTCACTCAGGACACCGTCATTTATTTATATTTTTGTCTGGAGCTCAGGTTACTGAAGTACAACCTATTTTAGGATGAAATACGACTTACTGCGGTATTGGTTTTAGACAGTGCCAAGCCCTGATATACAAAAAAGTGTGTGTTAATGCAAAATCGGAGTTTTAAAACCCCCACTGTCAGACTAGTTTTTGCAACCTCAGTTCGAGTCGTTTCATTCATCCTCTTCAAGCACTGTGAGATAAAACTTTGAAGAATCTGTTGTATGTTTATACCCTGTCCACACTAGGGATTTTGTACCGATACGAAACTACTTTCGTACCCCAACACCTGTCCACACTAGCAACTATACCGGTACTGTAGCGGTATAACTGTATCGGTACGAAACCCACAAATGTATGGGTTTCGTACCGGTACAGTAGCGCTTCGCTGTAGTGTGGACAGATGAAGCGGCTCTGTATCGATACAAATATAATGCACATGCGAAAACGAAACGACCGTGGAGCGACATGGAGCAAAGAAAAGGGGGTAGAAAGGGAGAGGGAGGGGGAAAGAGGGAGGAAGAAAGGAGGAAGGGGGAAAAGGGAGAGAAAGGAAGGGGAAGAGAAGGAAAGAGGGAGAAAGGGAGGGGGAGAAAGGGAGATTCGTTTTCTGTTTCTTTCTCAACTGCCTCGCGCGTCTTATACGATTCGACTGAATAAATGACCAACAGAAATACAGACTGTACATTGACAACATAAAGCACACACACACACACACACACACACACACACACACACACACACACGTTGCTTCATCCGCCATATTCTCGGAAGTAAGTTACTCGGTAACCACGGAAACATTTCGCGCACGCACATTTCAACTACCGTGAAAGAAAACCGCAAACATTTCTCGCTAGTGTGGACAGATGCACTAAACTGTACCAGTATACTTTGTATTGATACAGTTATACCACTATCGTACCGGTATATATGTGAACACAGCAATAGTCTGTACCAGGAAAATAATAGGAGAAGGGTGTTTTTTTTTTTTTGGGAGGACGGGGGTAACTGTTCAGCATCAAGTGGCTTGAGTAATGAAGCTTACTGCCAAGAAGGAGGCAAGTCCTGCTGAACTGCCTCCTAATTAAACAAAGTCTGCACCCACAATGAAAACAAAACCTTAAGATGCAGGCCATTGTAGCCACCGCTAAAGGACTACAATTTCCTTTCATTTGGAGTGATTGAGAAATCTAAATGCTCTCTGGCCAGATTCTCCAGACGGCCACGTGAAGCTGATTTGCCACACAGAGCGCTCACTGGACTCGACTGCAGCTTTGTCGGGCCATTTATATCATCGATGTTAAAAAGGCAGTTTGGCTTGTGCCTCTCTGTGGGCATTCTCGGACATTCTATTCACATAAAAATTACGTCTTTAGACTAGGGCTGTCAATCAATTTAAATATTTAATCGTGATTAATCGCATTATTGTTCAAAGTTAAGTCACAATTAATTGCAAATTAATCAGATTTTTATCTGCTCTAAATGTACTTTAAAGGGATACTTTTCAACTTTCTGGGGAGCGGGAATTGACAAATATGCTTGCTTTATGCAAATGTATATGGCCAGATCAGGAAGGATAAGGCTGGACACAGCAAAATTATTTTTGTGGGTATTTTACTCCCCCACTGCATTTAAAAAAAAAAAAATTATATATATATATATATATATATATATATATATATATATATATATATATATATATATATATATATATATGAGTGATTCCACGCTTATGGGTACTGAAATGGGGACATTAACTTATTTTTAAAAATTCACCTAAAACCATTTCTTTTTTTACCATCAGGTCACAAAACATGTAATCTTTAATGAATGATATGTTAAAAGATAACTTTAATTTTCTGAGATGTAATAAAAATGTATTTATATGCCAAAGTCAGAACGTAACAGAAGTGTTGTGGACATATATATTCTCAATTTTAACAATGTAGAATTACTTTTTGAAACATAGGAAGGTGATGTTTTAGCAAATATAATTAATAAACATGTGTAGTAGAATAAACATACACATTCTTTCAATAAGATTAACATGGTATATAGCTAGATTGTAATTAATTTGTAACAGACGCGAGATGGACAATCGTAACAGAAGTAATGTAACAGACATCATTTTGGAACTCATAGGCTTGACTTTGGCATATAAATGTTTTTATTACATCTCAGAAAATTAAAGTTATCTTTTAACATATCATTCATTAAAGATTACATGTTTTGTGACCTGATGGTAAAAAAAGAAATGGTTTTAGGTGAATAAGTTCATGTCCCCATTTCAGTACCCATAAGCGTGGAATCACTCATATATATATATATATATAAAAGTTAACGCTGCTTTATTTAAGTTTAGCACAATTTAGTGCAAACAAAACAATATTGTATTTTCCCTAGTTCTGTACTTAACTTCCAGCCTCAAACTATGCCATAAAATAAACTAAACAAACTCGGTGATGTGGACTCTGGACAACTTCATCTTTAAATGAAGAAAATAAAAATACAAAACCCAAAAGAAATACATTTCTTAATCCACACTGCTCATAAAGATGTTTTCCAGTCAAATACAATAATTCACTGATAAAATATACAGAACATTCATTAGCAAAAACTGCATTTAGAAACGCTTACAGAACTCACAAATTTCTCAGAAAAAAACTCCAACGTGCAGCCTCCGCACTTAGACACACACACACACACACACACACACACACACACACACACACCTTAAGACCTTAACACGTCTTCTTCCCCACCCGGACCATCAAAAGCATATAAAAAAAAATACACACATTTTATGTAAAAATAGTCAGAATGCAACAATACAACTTGATTCTGTACACAAGTGCACTTTAATCACGACTTGCGCCGACCAGTCACTTGCTACATCGCTTCCCGATTTCCCAAACTACAGGGGAGGGGTACAGAATGTGCATGCATTAATCGCACATCAAAAAAAAAATTAGTGGCGTTAAAAGGAATTTTCGTTAACACATTATTATCGTGTTAACTTCGACAGTCCTAATTTAGACATATTCATATTTGTAAAACAAAGCCTATGTTTTCATCATCAGTAAAACATACTGGTGGTTTGTCCGAGTGTGTGAATTAGCTGCCTTACTTCAGGAGCCATGAAGGCGATGGTGCCCAGGAGCTGGCCTTGGAACTCCCCTGCGCCTGTGCCCTTGGAGGCCAGTCTCGCTGCTGCACCAAAGTCAGCTATCCGCAGCCTCTGGCCTGTGCTGTCAATCAGCAGGTTGGCACCTTTGCAAGAAGAAAGAAAAAACAATTAAAAATGAATAATAGTACTATATTGCAACGTTTTTCAAATATTTTATATAATGTTATTTATTAAAACACAAAGTACATAACTTAAGGGTAGGAAATTCAAATGAGATCTCGCTGACTATTAAAGGGGAACTGAAGGCAATTTTTTTTTTATTATCAAAATTCTATCTCTCATTTTATAAAATGTCAGAATGCATTTCTGACAGCTATTTTGTCGCTGCTATAGCAAGTTATGAGTGTTTGAAATATGCTATGTAATATATCAGCCCATATGTCAAAGCAATGGCCGTAAACGAGATTCGTCGAGACCTGTGCGAGACTTTGTAGGACGGAAGTAAAACGTACAGCGGAAATTAAAGTGACCGACATCTGCCAACGTTGTCAAAAGACGCGCACACCCTCTTTCGAATGCTGACATAATCAAGCCAGAAGTTTTCCGTGTCCGAAATCGCTCCCTACTCACTATATAGTGTGGACGCCATGTTGTAGCGCTGTCCGAAACCTTAGTGAGGATTATGTGGGAAATGCGCTCAGTATAATATGTATTTATCACAAAAATACACGCATGTATTTATTATTTTGAAAACCCACCAGCCGCCTGATCTGGCACGTTTTAATTGTGCGACAGTAATGATGTAAATACTAGCGCGACGGACGAGCCCTTACCCTGTCGTCTTTCCGACTCTTCTCTACTCCACGTTGGTTCGAAATCGTATGGCATAATCTCCATCACTGATGAAGCTGGCAAATCTCGAAATGAATCTAAATTGGAATGATATAGCGATCTGGCCACTGCGTAAACAGTTTTCAAAATGACAGCGCCGACACTTCACATCTGAAGTCTCGCGAAGATCGTGTGGATATGCGACGCCTGCCATGGACCATACGAACTACATTCAACATGGCTAAAAACCGAAAAGGCTGATAAAGTGTAATATAATATGCCAATACGAGTCACGATACAAGGTTAATAAAACCGAAAACGTAATTGAATAACACGTTAATTAAGAAATAAAGCACGTTTAAAAATGACTTCAGTTCTCCTTTAATACCAGGATGATGAACTGTGGAATGTGTGGTCAGAGCCTGCTCGACGCAGGGATAGTAGAGAAGCCACCAGAGGCCACTGTGGCTTAAATACTGCAGAATCTGCACTACTTCATGGATGCAGGATTTCAGACCTGACATTTTAGGTTCTAAAATGGACGGTTGTTCCTGAGAAAACTTTTGTTGTGGGTCAATAACAAGGAGGTACGACACCGGGACCTTTCCCCATTTACAGCAATATTACTATTCTATAAAAATCATTTCACAGAAATTACTAAAAAGACATTTCACACCAAGTAGTGCACAGTATAAACTATACATGGCATATTTTGCAGGTACCATTTCTTTGGATTTTGTTTCGAATGCTCCAAGAAGCTATTTCTGGATTGAGTAGAACAAGTTAATGCTTTATGCAAAAAACATACAGAAAGGAAAACTATGACAAGGATGTGGTTAGAAGTTTGTCATCATGGACAGGAACGTCATGGCAATATGGGGCTTTCAGTGATTTCGTTAAACTGATTTTTTTTTTCTGTGATAGAATGATTGGAAAATATACATCTAATAGGGAGAAGAAAAACAAATTCTGCACAAGTTTATTTATTTTGGGGTTTTCTGAATTCAACATCGGGACAAAAGAAAAAAAAATCCAAACTGCACACCAAATATTTGGCTAAATGTTCCTTAGCAGGTTTCACCTTGACTAGATGCTTTTGGTTGCCATCAACAAGCTTCTGCAGAATTCTGGTTGGACATTTCACCACTCTTCTTGGCCGAATTAGTAGAGTTCTATTAAATTTGTTACTTTCCTGGCACGGACCAAACTTGAAACAACAGTTCACGCATTTTTGATAGGGTTCAGGTCAGGACTTATTTGAAGTTTGTTAGCCTGCTTTATTCTTTCCGCAACCAGCTTTGATGTGTTTGGGATCGTCGTCGTCCTGTTGGAACACCCAAGTGTGTCCAAGTTTCAACTGTCTAGCTGAGGGTTTGAGGTTATTCTGAAGATGTCTGAGGTTTATTACTCCATCCACTTTGTGCAATGCACCAGTTCCACTGGCAGCAAAACAGCCCCAAAGAGTAAAACTTGTCTGACCGCAGACAGTGTTCCAGTAGCTTCCAGTTCATGGCAGGCCTGTGCCTTGAAGGTTTGTGGGCTGTTCCTGACAATCTGTCCAACTTCATCTTAGCTGAGGGTAACAGTTTGGGTTTAGCAAAGTGGTTTGGCAAAGTGGCTACACCTCCCAATAACTTCTGCTTATGTACAATAGTTTGAATGAGTGATCTTGGAAACTGCAGATGTGTAGAAATAGCTCCAAGAGACATTCTTGAGTTATGATCCTCTTGCTCAGATCTGCACCGAGCTCCTTGGACTTTCCCATTGTACTGCGTATTGGTCAATCCAAGGAATGCTGTTAAACAAACCCTTTTTATGTTGGCACAGAAAAGCTACCAATTGTAGTCAATTATAATCACGAGCAGGAAGTTAAGAGGCCTTGGCAAGTTAAGACATTTTGGAACTTTCAGTACAACTGAATTAATAATAAGTGTGGTGTATGAATAATTTTGACCCTATGACTTCAGAAAACCCCAAAAATTAAATCTTGTGTACTAAATTCTTTTTTTTTTTTTTTCAATTAAAGATATATGGTGTGTGTGTGTGTTCATTCTACAAGGAGTTGGGTGTATCTTTACTCATTTTTTACTCCGTAGTAATTCTGCAAGTTTTGATGACCATGGGTTCAAGAGAAATGAAGAAATAAGCCAATAAGATTCTACAAAAGGGTGTTCTCCTCAGGCACGTCTCTGTTTACAATGCTATTGGACCGTGATTGCATTTTAGTATCATACTACTGCAACCCACTGATGCAGGCTTGTAGTACTCAAGTCCGACTCATGCCCCAATTTTAAAGACTCATGACTTGACTTGGACTTGAGCACTGATGACTCGGACTTGGACTCGTGCATTAACTGCATTCGGACTCGTAAATTAGAGACGAGGACTTGGATTTTTTTCATTATTTTTTGTAACATGCCAATAATAATTTGGCATAAGATATATATACATTGATTTTCATACTAATTTCATGAAAGAGAATGCACATTCACCCGTTCATAGGTCATGTTCAGGAACAAACTCATGTTAATGGCACTAAAATGCCTGGAGAGAATGTCCCTAGGATTGTCTGCTTTGCTTATACAGACTTCTCGTGCAGTGGGGGGAAAAATCAACCTCGAACTTCAATCGTCATTTGGTAAGACTCCACCCAGAGAAGGAAGTGACGCGCTATGTTCATTGCTCTGTTGATAGCAGGGCTTGCGGAGCGATTAACTAGCTAGGGTTAACCCTCCCTCATGTTATTTGCCCTGTTGATAGTGGGCGGGGCTTGCTGAGCGATGAACAAGCTTTTTATCCGTAGCCTATTAACTAAAACAGGGCAGTCGAGCAGTAACGTTAGTCCGACACAGCAGCAGACGGTTTCACATAAAAGGCAACAACAGCCACCGTCAAATGGTGCGGTTGGAGTCTTGTTCTCGGACTCAACTCGAAATTTTCTTTCATGACTTAGACACTGGGGACTCGCGACTGGACTGGAGGGTTAGTGACTCGACTCATGAAACGCAATGAGAAATTATTTACTTTGGAGACAAATCAGTATTTTTTTTTTTTTTACAAAAAGCAATCCCCTTCATTCGAGATTAAGTGATGAAAGACCAACGCGATACAAGTTTTGCTTTGCAGTGTGGTACATTTTATGCATGTCACATGTTTTGATTGCATTTTGCTCTGCTACGCTACAGAATTTTCTTCATAGGTTGGGGCAGTATAGCACAAAGTGTTATGATGACAGCAGCTGAACAAACTAGGACAACCATGGCCAAGGGCAGAAAGATCTGAAGGGAAGCTAATAGTGCTTGTCCACATTTGTATGATATATGCGCACTGGAACAGCTGGTGTGAAATAGCTGACATTTTCCCAGTCGACATGCTAGCCAGGACTGTTTCAGCTCTGACCCAGTTTTGCGTGTACCTCAAGTGTAACCCAGCCTAAGAGAAAGCCGTTTCACTTTCTTGTAAACTCCAGACCAATCACAGCAGCATGCCAAGCTTGTCAGCTAATTACTGACAGGTAGTGAATGTCATCATCCCTTTCTTTCCTAGGAACAAGATATAGATGGTTGTGTGCAGTTCACCTTTGATGTCACGGTGGATGATCTGATTCTCATGGAGGTAGGCCAGACCTCGGAGCAGTTGCTCTGTGTAGTTGATTACAACACCTTCCTTAAAGGCACCGTACTTGTTCAACAGATGAGACACAGAGCCACCTGGAATGAAAGCGAGAGAGAGAGAGAGAGAGAGAGAGAGAGAAATTGTAGCTTCATCAACTGGTTGACTGACAGGGGATGCAAGAGAACAGCCTCCAACTTGATCAAAATGTGCTGGACCGTTGTGTGAAGTATACCATGGAAATTCCTTCAAACCCAGATCCTACCTGCCATCCATTCCACAAACAAGTTGTAGTTGTTCTTCTCGCAGGTCGCACCCAGCATGCGGATGATGTTGGGGTGATTGAGGTGGCTCATCATCCGAATCTCCTCCCGCAGCGCCTCCACCACCTCCTCCTGCTCAGATGACGTGTTCCTCACATAGGTCACCTATAAAGGCATCGCATAAAGTAGTCAGGAATTAGAGTACCTTCTGTGTCATCTCATCCTTTAAAATTTCAAACTGCACCTTTAAATAAGGAGTTGAATGTGGCCTTTGAGAGCAGCAAATCAGCCTCTGGAGCACTGCAGTCTGCCCAACCCCAGTCTACATGTAGCTTCTGCCTGGCAACACCTCCAACACTGATCTGAATCATCCTAGGATTTGCCAGATAACCCTATTACTGGCAGACTGCTTTGACATAACCATCTCATGTGCTTGTAACATGATCTGTGTAGGCTCAATAGCAGTGGATGACACATGTAAAGGTTTAGTGTGATACTGTATTTAAGAGACAAGGGTGCCTGACCTTGGAGATACGGCAAAACCGTTTTTATAACGAGAAAAGAAAAATACAGTTCTCTTTCCATTACATAACTAGATTCCCTCATTAGTATTCATAAGCTGTTGCTATGATCACTTATTCTCAGTTTATAGCATTCTGCATTTCTATACGTGGTTTAAAAAAAAAAAAGTACTAACTGTGGTTTTGAGGCATACTCTTAACGACTTCAGTTAATTATTATTGCAGATTGCTCTGCTTTATTGTAAAATCTTTTTTCTTTGGTTGTTTACGCTGATAGATGTTTTTTTTTTATTTTTTGTGAATGCTCAATGTGTGTGTTAAATAGGAAAGCTAGCCTTGCTCATTAATAGATCTAATGTATATAGCAAACTGTAATGTAAACCCACATATATGAATCTAACTACATGATGCATAATCAATCATATATAAAAATATATTTAGTTTAAAAAAACAACAACCTGCCTTTCAGATTTTTCAAGCGTAGGTCATAAAAAGAATTTTCCCCGACACCCAATTATTTGTGTTTAGTGGACCGAAAGCTACTGAATTTGGATCACAAACTTCAAATTTTATTAGTTTTTTTTTTAACAGAACAAATTAATGAATTTAGGGCCACGTGGCCCTAAATTCTCTAGTCTGGCTAACGCGACTTCAAAGCTCTACGAGCTATTGGTCTGGCCAAGATATTCAGCCCAATCGTTTCCCAGAGCCCGTGGTTGACCCGCCTCCCTGAAATGCCTCAGTTTGCTACTGGTCGAAGCCAGAAAAGGCTGTGACGAAGCTTAAACCAATCACATCACTCTTTCCTCTGACGTATGTGACGCGACGATAGGATTCTCGCTGAGCCCCATTGATTTGGCTACTAGCGGGGCTAACTGGTAGATTAAACTCTTACCGAAGCTGGTTGGGAGCAAGGCGAAAACGTCCTTCCTTTCAATAAATACCTCCAGGGCTACTCTTTGCTCCGTTTTCAATGAGAACTTCCCGTTGAATGCTTTCAATACAGCATGATTCTGTAAACAATCTATGGCTTCCGGTCGCAGTTCTACTACGTCACTGCCTTGAACACGCCTCTACCCAGGGCCGTTGGAGATGCTCAAAGTTGATTGGCTCCCGATTTTTCCGGAGCTTGGAAGAGCTGTAGATAGCTTGCCTGGCTAGACTAAGCTCGCAACAGGCCCTCGTGTTGCGTTACACTTAGGATGGGCGGGCCCAGGCTATAAATTCTCTGCCATTTATTCCTGCTTCACCATGACCCAATTCAAGATACTACGTCATGCATAACGTGCTGGGCTTTCCCCGTTCACGCAAGGCATTGTGGAATACAAATTTGAAACAGGAGAGGGAAAATTTTTTTTTAAAATGGAGGAATCGAGCGTGCGAATGAAATGTGAAAGACCGACTACAGTAACGGAAAGTGAGAAAAAAAGAACGCAGGACCAAACTAATAAATATCGGCCGCCAGCGAGCACCTCGGTGTGATCAGCTGTTCGTTTAGTGACAGAATGATGCAAGTGTCCCTGCACGGTCAAACGTAAACCTGCGCATGCACACACGGACTTCCTCTGTCTACTTGACTGCGCGAAGCAAGCGATTTCATGCACGTTATTTGCTAGGGAATCGCCTCAAATTAAATAACTTCCAAGCCACAGAATGGCCTGATATTTTTGTGAGATATTACAGAAATAAACATGCATCACAATGACCAAATTTCACCGATTTTATGAAATTGAAAGGCAGTCTCGCTTTCAGACCCATCCGTGAAGGGGGAGAAGAAAAAAAAAAAATGCACAGGTTATTTACCTCATCATAGCTATGCCCGTCTTAGCCTGTACCTTAACCATGCAGTATAAATGGCTTATACTTCTGCATTGGGGGGTGTTTGGGTAAAAGTGGCAGACAGGCTCTACTTCAAAACCTAAATGCTGTGTGTTAACCAGCCTTCATGTGAACACTGATTGGTCAAGGCTTGTGCCCTTTTGCTTATCCAGAAACACTGACACGACGTAACCCCTTTTAGAGTCAATAAGTATAATCTTTTAAATCAGGCTGCAAACCTGGCATCGTTCCAATGCAGCACTAATAGGCGCAAAGCACCTGGAAAGTGCTGATATGCAGCAAGATAAGGTGGTGGTGGGAGAGGGAGGGAGGGAGGGAGGGAGGGAGAGAGAGCAAACAAGAGGAAAGTTACGCTCGACAGGCTGGGCACAAAATATATGCCCACACAACTAAAATTTAACAGACTTCCATAACTCTAAGTAGTGATACATGTTAGGTGGTGTTTACGTTAGACCGTATCCGTCTCGTTTTCGTCGTGGATGCACTGTACGTTCACATTAAAACGCCGGGAAACGACTCCACAGGCGGAACAACTTGAATCCGCCAGGGCCCACGTATTCAACCCAGTTTGTATCTGATCCGGTGCTGTGTAAACATTGAGATACGAGGAAACGCAGTCCTGAGCTCTAGCTGACGTCATCATTGGACAACATCACTGTGACATCCACCTTCCTGATTCGCTGGCATTGTTCATGCCACGTTGGTCATGTGACGCGACTGCTGAAAAACGGTGCGGACTTCACTTCCTGCTATTGTTTCCGCCTTGTATCACCTTTTTGTTTTTCATTAAAAAGAGTATAAAAGTATGAATATAATGCTTTACTTTATCATTCTTAATGTTGTTCATGGTAAGATGCAAATACTGCCCATTGTGTAGTTATGATTGTCTTTAGGCTTGCCATCCTTCCACTTGCAAGTGGTGAGTGACTTGCGCATGCCCGATATGCACTGGGATCACACACACAGCGGCTCAGTCCCGAATCACTGCTCGTGCGCTTCACTCGCGCGCTCTGTGAGCTGCGCAGGGCCGGAGTGCGCACCCTCCAGAGGGCACTCGCTGTTCAGGGCGGAGTGATTTGGAGCGCAGCCGCTGAGGAGGAAGCGCTGAGGCGCACTGACACATTTCAACTTACGTGCCGTCTAATTAGTCATGTGATTAGCGTATCCGTGTATTGGCGTTGCTGTGTGCACGCGAATCGTTTTAAAAACGTTAATCTGATGATCCGCTGATACGGTCTAATGTAAACACCTTAGTTAGCTAGTGTGGTAGTTGAAATTGTGTAATTAAAAAACAAACTTGTATTTCAAAACACAACATGCAAGAGGGGTTTAATAATATTGGCTGGCGTTGAGTGGTATATCAGATATATTCCATTCAGCTAGCATGATATTGAACGAGTCGAAGACTCGTTCAATATCATGCTAGCTGAATAGAATATATTGATCACAAAAAAAAGCCAGCCAACATTATCATACATACACATTCCTTTCGGGTGTGCATTGCGTCTTTCTCTTTCAAAATTCTCTCAAAATCTTCCGTATTTAACAAAGAAAACCTGGCGGCCATGTTTGTTTACAACTTGTCCCAGTCACTCACTAGCGCGGAAGTTTTACGTCTCCGACATATGACGTCATGTCCTGACAACCATGCAATATCGTAAACCATATTCAACACTCATTCTCCATTGGATAGTGACTTAATACACGATAAGCGATGTGCTAAAAATATTGCATGCTATCAAACCAAATGACTGAAACCCGCTAGAAAGGAATAGAATACATGTTTTTATTCCATCGAAAAAGTGTCCTGTATGTAAAATAATACAATTATTATTATTCCTCTCCATTAATGCACGGAAAATCCTCTCATCTTTGACTTGTCTTTTTCAGTGGAGAAAATCAGGACAAGCCCGGATTCTCCTCCACCTGGTCAATTTTTTATGTCTAATAACAGTGTGTTTTAGAACCCGGATGTTTGCGAACCTCAGTGTTTCTGCATTCACGCTGCCTCATATTGGACCTCGTCAGACAGCTATGTGACCACCCATTCACAAATAAGCAGGTGCAGAAGTATAAATCAAACCTTCCCGCAGACTAACTCAGATATGCACACCTGTTTGACGGCCATCAGGGTTCCAGTGCCGACGTCCTGGGCTTGGTAGCAGGAGGAGAATGCTCCCAGGCCGATCTGCTGGCCCTTCAGCCACTCCGCACCCTCACGGTAGGGCTGTTTTGCTTTGGTATGACCAGGCAGTGTCTCTGGTGTCTGAGTATGGACATGAAAGGTTATAATGTGGCTAGTGTTGGTTTACTGAAATATCTGAATGTCAGTCATAGCAAGTAAGAATCAAACAATATTTCAGTGATGGCAAAGGAGGAAAAGCTCTACATGGAAACTGAACACAGCATCATCGACACTCACATCCACCTGTATGATGATGACATCCTCCTCCTTCTCCACCTGCAACTGGGGGATGCTGGGTAGGGCATCTTGGGACGCTGACATTGCCATGATGACAGCCAGCGCCTCCTCTTCTTCGGCCTCCATTTTCTCCTTGCACTTTTGGTTCTGTGTCACATCCTGGCTGTATGCGTCATCCGAACCAGCCTGCTCTGGTGACAACACCGCCACCTCTGACTGGAACGTCACCGTGCTGTCTGCCACCGGTATGGATGCTTCCAGAAGATCCTCCATGCTGGAGTTGAGCTCTGCCGAAGCGTCCAGGCCGTGGAACTTATCGTCTACTGGGGTGAAGACTGAGTCATCGCTAGGAACAAAAACAGAGCTGGCACTGCAGCTCTGTGGAGAACCGTCCTGAAGATCGAGCTTCATATTGCTCTTTGGACCTAGGCACTGAGCTTTAGCTGCCTCTGAAGAGGTGGAAGGAGAGAGAGAGGGCCGTGAGGGTTTGGGACGATGGATGGGGTTGGAAGGCAGAGGCCTGGCTTGGGAGAACACTGGGGAAGGCAGCTTTTCGGGATCTTTACTGGTCCCTCCTCCACTAGCACCCTTGGGAATCGGGAATTTACGTTGGGCACCTGGGGAGCAGTTAGTGAGCTTGCCAGGGACAAAACCTTGTGGCCGGGCTTGAGAGGTAGAAGGGGACGGGAGCGGGGGTGGCTGACTGGAGGAGGGCGAATGTGGATTAAGACACTGGCTCAGGGGTCTAAGTGGGCTACGCGGTTGAACTGGGGGTTTTGGGGAGTCAGTAGGTCCAATGGTGATACATGCCAACCTGTCTGACATATCATCTACGGTTTTGGCACTGACCGTTCCACATCGAGCTACTTTACCACAGGGCTTTTCCTGCAGGTAGTGAGTGGGTGAGTTCCTCTCAGTGGAAATGGGAGAGTTGTGAGGAGCTGCGGGATCCAGAAAGGCGTCACAGTGCTGCCCAGCGCCCCCCTGCACATCCTCAAGGCCGAGGTGCACGGCGTCCAGGATGTCCATCTCCTCTGCAATGGCCAGGAGGCGCCGGCGCATGCGGGCATAGTGGGTGGAGCTGGTGACACTCAACATATCCAGCAGTTTGACAAAGACATGGGGCACGCGGGCCACCATGCGGGCGGCACTCAGGAACACACGGCGAGACAGCTTCCCTACCATGGAGTGCGAGTTATCGATGGACTGCAGCGCAAAGCTCAGCAGACGCAGCAGTTTCTGGTACCTGGAAACAACAGAACTATAAATACAACTCGAAGAAAGACAGGGAACTTCAACACGTTTCAAACTGATTTCACTCCATTTTTCAGTACATCAGCAGACTACTGGGCTGGGTCTAATTTACTTAATGATGTTTCGACGAAGTGGTCCTGTACCTCTCCACCTGATTCTGGGAATGTCCACAGTCCGTGGCTGTGACGATATGGGGGTAAAACTCCGCTGGAAACTCCAGCAGCAACCTGTCAATCAGACACAAGCGGCCTAGAAGAGCCTGCCAGTTATTTGCCTCTGTCTGGGAACCCAGGATACAGTTCAGCACATAGTCCACTCCACCTATACCGATAGAACCTAACAAACACACACACACACACGTTTAAATAATGACCTGCTGGATGCTCTTAGGAGTACACAAAGAAAGAGTACAAAATCCAGTACACGTTCTCAAACCAAGAACATTACGTGCAATTCACACCTGCTTTGAGAATCTCTCTACCAACAGCAAGCTCTCCAACCTGGCCTTTACAGAGCTCCAGTAGAGTGGACACAGACAGCTGGCTGGTGCGACTGTGAACACACACACACACACACACACACACACACACACACACACACACACACACACACACACGAATACTCAGAACTGAGAAGATTTACAACATTAAATACCTAGTATGCATTTTCTCTTAAACGTATGATCATGAATCTCTCAACTACTTCGAATGCTTTTACAAGAACTCAACATTAGGTGGCAGTAAACGTATTTTACACTCCAAAAAGCCCTGAAATCTCTACTTCAGATCTGAGGACGTGCATCACCTGTTGGCATCAGCACATTTAACCAAGATGGTCTCAACCACAGGCCGGAGCAGCTGCTGCAGGCGACTGCGCTCCGACACACTGTGGCATGGCGTGTAGACTAGCATGGCCCGCAGGGTTTTCTAGGTAAGAAAAACACAAAACTCCTAAATATTCACAAAGCATCATCAGCTACATGCTAGTCTAGACATTTGCCAGACTGGACTCATTATACGCAAGCTTTTTGTTAAATGAATAAACAAGATTGCATGTGTAGCTTTAAACTCCGTAGTTAGTCATCAAACAAACAAATGTCGAGTTGAGTAAGTACCCTGACATAACAGCAGGTATGTCATGCAGTATCACAGGACTAAACCGAGAGCAGTGATCTTTTGACCTTGCACATTATGGCCTGACTATTCTTGTGAGATGCCAGGATCTAAAGCAAAGAACTCCACACGTTCACAGAGTAGTATGCTCAGCACATGTGTGTTTGTGTAAGTGTGGGAGAAAGAGTTCACCCTGACCCTAACTACCAGAGAAGACTGGGGAGTTGTGACTGATAGTGCATTGTACTGGAGTGTTGCCCAGCACTGATAAGCTCAGCATCGACTCTCCTTTTCACTCCGGCTACACACACACACACACACACTTTGCCGCCAACACCTCTTCCTGGCTCAAAACGACAGAATATAAACCTGGAGAAAATCACAAAACACTCACTGGACCAAAAGAAGAACTCTTAACTCCGTCAACAGATACTCAAACACACTTATTGGCCTACGTGTCCTTTCCAGTGCGGTAATTTGTCCGGTGATGCATCTGCCCAGTACAAACATCGCTGTAAAAAAAAAAAATCTTCACCGAACTCTAAAGCTTTGATACAACTGCTGGCCTTGCCTTGAACAAAAGTGCGCATGGTATTTTTAGTCCATGGACACCATCCCCCTTTTTCCTTTGTTCAAAGAATACAGCAAAAATCCAACAAGGCTAAATATTCTGGAAATCCCCCAAGAGGACAGAACTTTTCTTGTTTTCATAAAACGCTAGAGCAAAGAGCCTTAGGGAAAATGTCAAACTCCAAGAAGTATGCCATGAAAACAGTCACCAAAAGCTATTGTTCTTTAAAAGAAGCAAAAATAGGTTAAGAGTGGGAAAGAAAGGGGAAAAAAAAAAATCAGAAACCTTTACTTTAAGCCCCAGTCTGAAGTTCCCTGCTGTTTTGCAGACTTCCTGGTTTAAAGTGAACTTTAGAACTAACTAGCCAGCATGGTTTGTTGTAATATTGAACTTTAGCACCGATCAAATAGCCACAAATAAATCAGAGTAAAAAAAAATAATAAATCTATTTACGTCGTACAGAAGAATCTCTCAAATATGGCCACCATTAGAAAGAATAAACAAACATCCTAGACATCCTAGTAACCTTGAATTAAAAACAGCTAAAATTCTCAAGAGGATGTTTTAGGTGAGTGAGGATATAAAATATTAAAAATTATATACATAATGAGCACATCTTCAGTCTGGGGGTCAATTAGAACCCCCCCAAAAAAAGAGAAAAAGCAGCAAATGTAACAGTGATTCACTTTGAGCCCAGAAATGTCTTTATCCACGTTACTCTAGTTCTCTCTAACTGTTCCTAATCAAGTTATGATTTAAGGAAGACATCAGATAACACGCCAGATTGATATTGCATAAATTTCCTGCAAGTTTTGTAAAAAGTCCTGGCGTCTCTAGTCACGAGAACACACAAGCTTGCACTCTTATGACCAGATCATGAGATAGACCCAGATGCCTGGCGTGTGTGATGAGTAGTAGTGTAGTGGTCAAGTCAATCTCAAATGTGAAGTGGGTGCTGAAGCTACTTGTGATAAACCAAGCCAAGTACGTACACCAGAGAGGGAGCATGCTATAAATGAGACACATTAGGACCCATCTACTATGGTCTGAATTACTGACCTGTTGCTTTGGGTGGTTCCCCCCAGACTAACGAGTGTGGCAGCAAAGGTAAACAAATTAAAATGTGTCTTTATTTACTAGGATGGATGCAAGAGACACAGTAATACATGTTAAACAACCTGTGAAATCTTACCAGTGCAGCCACGTAGACTTTGTAGACAGGGTCTGCACACACCATAGAGAGAACACTGCAGCAAGATTCCACCACCACTTCTCCTGAGATTTCACTTCCTGCTGCTCCAAGACCCGCTCCTGCGCTCACCATCGAGTGCTCGCCATTGGCCAAGAGCAGAGCGCCGCTCACATCATGTGACAGCCGCCGCAGTGCCATCTCTCTGATGTTCCAGTTCCGGGAGAACAGACAGCCTACCAGCTCAATACCAAACACCTGACAAGAGGGACAGGGAACAAATCAATAAATAATGATGAAAATGACAACAATTACCGTATTTTTCGGACTATAAGTCGCACTTTTTTTCATGGTTCGGCTGGCCATGCGACTTATACTCCGGTGCGACGTATATATGTTTGTTTGTTTTTTTCACCGCGGAATAACTGGAGCTGATGCTGAGTCTGACGACAGCCACGCAGAAGAAGAGGAAACGGCGCTTCATCTGCCGCTGGAGGCAGAGTTGTTCAGAAGCAACACCGAGGATGAGGAATTCAATGGATTTGCTGATTTGGAGTGAAATCATCAGCTTGATAAACTTGATTGACCTGTGTTTTATTATTAATGATAGGCCTATAGTTATTTAAATAAGTTATGTAGTGATTTTAGGCAGTGCTTAATTTGTGAAGTGGGAGGTCCCAGAACGCAGGAGGTGGGTGGGTCCGGCGACTCAAAAAAAAAAAAAAGGCAGGGGATGGTTTACTATAACTTTACGCACATGCGCTTATTGTGTGTGTAAAATAATAATAATAATAATAATAATAATAATAATATCAGACATTATGATCTTAGAAAACGCTTTAGTGACAAAGAGTTACAGACAGTAATATGTCGTGATATATTATAAAATATAAATTTTTATTAGTCTATATATTAAATTATATATTACATTTATCTTCTAAAATAACAGACTGTACTCATCACAACTGGTTTATTTCACCATTGGAGATCAGATCACACAAGACATGAGTTAAATGACTCATTTTAAGGATTTAAGTAGGGGATTTAAAAGCGGTTGTTGTTGTTTTTTTCACTAGACGGTTGTTTTTACTACCGTACCTGTCTTTGGAGATGATATACCTATAGCCTACTTGACCTCTGATTTGATGAAATAAAATTCGACAAAAAATGAAGAATGACACTCCTCGATGATGACTACAGCTTTAATAACAAAGATGAAAGCGCCATGGGGCGATAAGCCCTACCGGTAAAAATATTCTAAAAGCAAACTGATTAATGCATCAGTAATAGGCTACTAATATTAGTTATAATAATAATATAGGCTATTAGTAATAACGATAGTGATAGTATTAAAGATAGTAGTAGATATTTAAAATAATCAGACTAGGCTACTTACAGGGCAAAGGGTGCGTTATCACTGCTCAGCTGTTCATTTATTAAATAAGCAATGCAGTCGCGCAGTAACCACGCGCCGCTTATCAGATAGAATCACAGATTCTATGGATAGAATAACCCTTCAAAAAAGTGCGACTTATAGTCCGGTGCGACGTATATATGTTTTTTTCGTCTTCATAATGCATTTTTTGGCTGATGCGACTTAAACTCCGGAGCGACGTATAGTCCGGAAAATACGGTACTTCTACTGCTTTTTCATACAAGTCAAAATTTACTTGAATTTGCCTGCCATTCTGGCGAATGTCGAGGTTTATAATTAACAGTCATTCCACGAAAGAGTCGTACATGAGCTGATAGCCAACAAGGCACTTAGCACCGAGTTGGCTATAAGCCGTGTATGACGAGATTGAGTGGAATAACTGTTTTATTCTATCTACATTCATTGGATTTTGAGAAAACGGAGCATTTTTATTTTTTGCAAATTCAATAAAACGTCCAGCAAAATCATTTCCGCTTAGAATGCAAACAAACTGGTGAAATGACAGTGGCATCTTGTGAAAAATGCTATAATAATAATTCTTTTTTTTATGCTACATTCTTACCGTCAAATAATTTTATTCCATATTTTGTTGCTTTTTTGGGGGGGGGGGGGGGGGGGGGGGGGTCGAGTAGAATTTCATTTTTTCTCTCTCTACTTACACACTGTGTCCGAAATCACTCACTTGTTCATTACCTCACTATATAGAGGACTATATAGTGAGCTCACTAGTAAAATGAAAAAACACTTTCGGACACTAGTCCGTCATGCTGGTATTTACACCATTACTGTCGCACAATTAAAACGTGCTAGACCAGCCGGTTGGTGGGTTTTCAAAATAATAAATACATGCATGCATTTTTGTGATAAATCCATATTATACTGAACATATTTCCCACATTAATCAATACAAAGTACCTGCATCGTTCAGTTCTTTTAAATCAAGGCTGAATACTTTCTTCTTTGCCGCTGCCTTTTATTAAATCAAATTTGAGGCTTTTAATTTGATTTCTTTCAGCACGACCGCAATGCATGATGGGATATATTGCTTGGTTAGTGACCATCGGTTGTACACTACTTTTCATGATGCATTGTGGGATACTTGGTGCACTATATAGGGTGTAAATAATCCTCGCTATCATTTCGGACAGCACTACAAAATGGCGTCCTCACTATGTAGTGAGTAGGGGGCAATTTCGGACACAGGCATAGTATATAAGCTGATAGCCTAGTAGTAGAGTAGCCAATCAGAGCGCGCGATTGTTCATCTCCAGTGAATGTGGATAGAACAATAAGAATTAATGCAGGAAAGTGTTCAATAAGTTATTTCAGCTTTTCAAATACTTTTTTTTTTTTATTCAGAGACACCATATTTAACAGTGGATTATAAAAATTAGAAATTAGATCAGAAGTTAACTGGTTGTGAAAAGTCCTAGGAATCCATAAAGTTGATCTAAATCTTTTTATAAAACAGTGGTGGTGGAAACGTTCTGCACAACTCCAAAATGCAGCTACACCTTCCTGCACCTCACCTTGATCCAAGGCTCAGCCAGTTCTTTATAAGTCTGAGGGATCTGCTGCACTCCGTAGTGTGGGAGAGAGAAGTCTCCCTCATGAGCTGCCCTCTGACCTTCAGCTTGGGAGGAGGATGAAGCGGTGGATGAAGATACCAGGCTCTGAGAGCGACTTATGGAGCTTTCTACTGTAGATGCTGGGTCATGACTGAACACAAAACACACCACACACACCGAGTCAAGGAATGATGCATATCATAATGTGTTTATTAGAAAGTGAGTTGTTGAATATTCCAGTGTTGTTTCAACCTAATCTACACCTCCATGTGCATCACATATTGCAATTACCATGGATAAGAAGTTCACATATTTCCCCTCTATAGAGATCTTGCAGTCACGTGACCGGAAAGTACACAGCCGCCATCTTGTCGGTAAAAAACACAGCTGAATACTGCTGCACTTGTGTACAGAATAGATCAATTTCAACTGACGGACTACACGGCTCATTTTTCTAATGAACAGATAACTAGATACATGTCTAAAATAAACGATCTACAGATTAGTGACCCTTATGGCTTACCGGATGGAGTTTTCACGACCGGATTTTGAACTGCCAGCGGAATACCCAGACGTGTATAATTACCTCATTAACTTTCCCTCGCTGTTCAGTGGTGAAGCACTGCATGCTTATAAATCTCTGGACAGTTATCTTTACAGAAATTCAGGATTTGTCAGCGACTCAGATGTGGCATCTTGTAAACAAGAATCCTCATTGGACGGGTAAGTCACTTAAGTATTGAGTATAGCACTGACCAGCCGATTATAGAATAGAATAGGGTAATTCCAGCTGTAATTCCAAATCGTCCGTGCTGTTTACCATGGATCTGGCGTTGGAGAGGTAGAGGCTTAGCAGTGGAGGTTTGAGTGGCTGTTTTCTGAGCTTAGTCAACAGGCCGGCTCTGCAGCCTCGCTTTTGCTTCCGCTCCCGGCGCCGCCTCCTTCGCTTTGCTTCCGATAACAATCCACGGAGACCCCGCTGGTCTCGCTATCTCGTCCGGAATGTTGTGCATGCGATGGAAATCGCTACAAACCGTCATTTTCTGCTGGAAACCAATGTCCAGTAAGTCCATACAGTTGTAGTGGATATTGAAGTCCGGTACAGACGAACAACACGCAAAAATACACACAAAAAACATAAAAAAACGTGCACAGGTAGGGAGAGCTTGTAGCCGCAGCCGTTGTAGTAGAATTGTATATAGTAGGGTTTTCCAGAAGAAAAGGTAGAAGTAGAAGCAGAAGTATAAGTAGAAGGCGGAAATATGGCGTTTGACCGACAAGATGGCGTCTGACCGACAAGATGGCGTCTGTCACAATCTGGATCGGCTGTGACGTCACATGCAAGTGCTCCATTGGGGGGGGGGGGGGGGGGAACAAACAGCTGCCCTTAAAAAGTGTCCTCAGACCCTTTGACGAAGACTGCATTAAAATTATTATTTGTGATAATAGTCTGTGTGCTACAGGTGTGATTGACAGCACATAAATAAATAAAAACAAAACCGCTAGGTGACCATGTTGAGAACTACTTATGGAAAGAGGATGACTGGAAAACATTCTCTCAAACCGCATCAAGCTAAAGCATACAAACAGCTTCTCAAACGGGCATCACGTCCAGTAAACGTCATCAGGAGGATCTTACTAGTTCAACTTTGCTAGAAGCGTAAACAGGCCTCAATGGCTCAGTTTGCTAAAATACAGCATGGTAAATAGAAGGATTTGAAAAATTTGGCCTTGAAAACAAACAAGTATTCAGTGAAATTAGAATAATTGCTGTTTTCAGAAGGAAAAACAACAGGCTATGGTTTCACAGCTTTTTGTGCCGAGAGGATCCCACAAGGATCGGGGCTGTATTCATGTCTTTGGAAGGGTGGGAGATACTGTGAATGTGACTAGCTGCTAGCATTTCAGCCCTGGGCAGACACACAAAACACAGGTGGTGCCGCACTGTCTAGCTCACCCAACCGCTGAGAAGAGAAGATCCGACACTCGGAATTCCAACCTGCTGATTCCCCAACACACATCATCACCTGCACCAACACCACCGTCCCACCGTGTTGCTATTAAAAGGTGGCTGCATAATGAAGCTAATCCAAATCATCAGTCATACACGATTTTCACCACCCCGTCTTTTCTCGCTACTGGTTTGTGAGCCGCTGGCTGATCTGAAGCGCCAGAAGTCGAGAGGTATAATTTGGGCCTGTTGAGAATAGCATTCTTGGGCTCCTGCTGAGGTCTAGGCTCATGGTTCATATTAGATTGATGAGTGGCTTAGCATACTGCTCCAACCCAAAGTAGGAAAGGGGTTCATCAAAGCTTTCCGCCTGCTTGTTTTCGCACATGTTCTTCACATCATCTTCCTGTGTAACTTAGCTGCACCACTGAACGCATTGGCCACTCCTTCCTCACTTCCTGAACTTCATCTGATTGTCTTATCTCGGAGCGTCTCCGCAGGCTTCCCTGCCCTTTCACCTCGGCCACATGCAGGTGCTTCCTGTACAGTCTTGGAAACGATGGTCAAGAACCGAACAATAGCTCATATTCCTGGTAGCCCCTTTCGAAGAGGCTATATTAGAGGAATTATCATCATTCGTGACGGTTTTGGTTTATAGGACGTTTTCAAACCTTGCCTTTTAAATCAAAATCACTATGTGGCTCTGCTTCCTACAAAGGAGTTGGGTTTGAGACCAAGGGTCTTCTCACCTGTAAAAATCATGCGACTTCCACTTGGCCCTACACAGAGGGCAGATCAGGGGCTCATGGTTTCTCCGACATTCTTCTGCCCCTAAAAAAAAAAGAAAAAAGAAAAAATATATATATATATAAGCTTCATAAGCACTTCTGAGAGCCTGTCAGTGGATAAAACAGAATTGCTAGAAATAGGCAGTTAGTTTAAAAGACCAATTCTTAAACATAGAAGTTATTTATTGCTGGTATTTTACATTAAAAAAGTCCTTTGATAACTGTTTATACATTCTGATTGCACGAATGTGGCTAAAGGAGAACATAATTCAACAATCTTGGAGCAGGGTTCTTGCCTTTTCCTCATGGAAAATATTTTCCACAATATTTTTAACTTTTCAGACTTTCTTTTTTTTTTAAGTTTCCTTTGTATAATTTTTTTTTAAAAGGTCACACGAGGGGTGTGTGTGGACCTTTACTCACATATGGACATGCAGTGGTGGTGCAGCTTATTCCTGCAGCCCTCCTCACACACAGTCAGACTCTCCTCATCCAGCATGTCCAGCAGACAGATCGGACACATCTGTTCTTCCTCATCCTTCATACTGCAAAAATGGACACACCCACACCGAGCAGTGCTTTACCACACTGGCCATTCCTTACACGAAATTGCCATTTTGAAACCGGATCTCACAACGGTGGACGCGATTTAGCCTAGATGCTTATCTTGATGAATGTGCGGCTCTCGCTGGAACAGTGTTGTTTCACCCGGTTACTAGGGATGTCGATTGGCTCAACATGTAAAAGCCCCAAGCTTTCTGTTTTTCTTCCAAGAAGAAATTATTCCCATACCCTTTAAAGACCAACGATATAAACTCAATACTGATTCAGCTTTAATACACAGAGCATACTCAAAAGGCTCAACCAGTCCATTGTGTTTAAAGAACACAGCAAGAACACATGACCTAGTGTTGACATTTCTGCTCAGGTCGTAAATATTTACACCACAAAATATCACTCTTCTGTCTACATGGTACTTGCGTTTTCATAATTGTAGACAGAAGGATTTCGAAGCTCAGTGAACGCCTGTTAGCTTTCAGGTCACACCAGGACTGACCTGCTCTCGTTGCTGGAGGGGGACGAGCTGGAGGTGCAGGTAGTATGAGAGCTGGACATGCGCGAGACAAACTTCTGGATGGTGCTGCGAGACGGGGCTTTGATTCGCGAGCTCCGCCGATTGTGATACTTCTGGAATAAGCTTTCCACCTAGACATGGACAACACCGTGAGCTAAATTTGGATTCAAGCTTTAGGGGGAGGGTATTTGTTTTTCTGAAACGTGCTTGCCTATTTTACCTCAAAGTTTTTGAGGGTCTTTCTCCAGAGCAGTGGGTCGGACGACTCCAGCTGGAAGACTCTCAGCATGACAAAAAGCACATGGATGCAGAAGGCCCCTCGACCACAGCTGCAGGTCTGAGAAGCAAACGGTAACAGTTATGGATTTGAGTGCGTGTTATATAGATTGAGAAACCTTACATCAATTGAATTAAAGCCTAGAAGTACTTGCTCTAACAGCTATTACTATATCCATGTTCACTGGATATGAGCAAATCACACGCTCCGATTGGCTACCCTACTACTAGGATATCGGATCGTATACCGCGAGTAGAGAAAAACAAAATGGCGGAGCATGTTACTGAACCAACCGAGGATGAAATAAAAACTCTACTCAAAAACAAAACCCCAAAAATTGTCAAGTATTTAAAAGAAAACAGAAATGGCTAAAAAGAATATAGTGGTGTCCCCCCCCCCCCCAAATCGCCTGTTCCACACTCCAGCCCAGTTGGTGGCGGCAAAGCACCTTTAAGTTGGTTTGCCAACCACCAAATTAAATAAATAAATAACCCCAGAACACAGCCCCACCCTAAAGAACAAGAAAACCCCAAAAAATACAAAGCAACAAAATATGGAATGAAAGTATATATATTTTTTTCACGGTCCGGTTTCCATCAAATCCTGTGCTCTGATTGGCTGGCGAGCAGGTCCGTATCCTATGGTACAGTCTTCAGTTACGGACCCCGGTTACGGACCTCTGGTGACTCGCTCGTTCATAACAACAAACATGGTAGCAATTTTTGTCAACATTTATTTATTTTCGCATTTCTCAAGAGAATAGCATTAATAGCGATAACGACAGTGTTCACAGCGAAAGCGAGTTTTACTACCCAGAGGAAGAAGAAATAAAAGAAAACATTTCAGGAGAAAGCTAAAAACCTGTAACCTGCTAACGCCAAGCAAAAACATGGTTGAATCCTGAATGACTCAGTTTTGTATAAATAGGGGACTACATAGGCGGCAAAATGTAGTTTTTTTTTTCCTGCCATGGAAGTGCACTTGTATACCGAGGAGGAAGCAATTTGCATTACAGCTGTGAATGAGGATTCAAAATGGCGGCTCGCCTTGGTTTTCCCTTTCAGGCGCTCCCATTTTTTGTTAGAATTTGGTAAAGAAAAAAAAAAAAAAAAAAAAATTACTTTTATTATTGACCAGAGGACCTCGGCCAGTACTTTCAAGACCTCGGTCATGGTATTTCACCATACGGACCTCCCAGCTGGTAAATAACGTATATATTTTTAAAAATTTTTCAAGAATTATCATCACATTTTTCACAATTTGTTACCGTCATCTCACCAGTTTGTTTACATTCTCAGCGTTAACGATTTTGTTGGACGTTTTGTAAAAAAAGTTATTTATCGAATTTGCAAAAAAAATCAAATTGCTCCATTTCTCAAAATCCAGTGAATTTAACAGTTATTCCACAAAATCGAGTCATACATGGCTTATAGCCAACTCGGCGCTACGTGCCTCGTCAGCTATCAGCTCATGTATGACTCGATTTTGTGGAATAACTGTTAAATGTAGTTCTGTACCAACAAAATATAAAAAGTGTAAACACACCCATTACCTGGTAAACCTAAAAGATGATCACACACCAGGCTTCTCAGTTTTAACTCATGATTGACTTGCTAGATGGCATTGCTTACCTGAGGTCCAATGAACACCCGGTATTTATTGTCCGGGCTGTCTCCTCCAATCAAGAAGGAGTTAGGTCCAATTTGCTGGAGTAGGTAGAGACGGGCCCTCATGACCTTGTTGACCCTGCGATTGGTCTCTTCAGGACTGTAAGGTGAGAAGCCGTCAGGCGATGGCGCTCGTCGGGGAGGCGTTACCCTGCCGCTCTGAAACTAGACAAGCCAAAAGGTGTGGACATGAGAAACAAGCCCTATAACACGATCCACTATCTGACCATTATTCATTCGTTTCCTTGATTCCTTTGCAAAACTTGCAGCTTGTGGAAGTAACTATTAACCAAAGAGCTGTACATTTGTATCTCATAAATAAATACGTTACAAAAATCAGGTTGTGTCACACGAGAACTACAATGCATGAAAAAGAATAAATACAAAGCAGTAATAAATTGTAAAAGATAAAAGTACTGTGTGCTAGAGTATGGAAGTAAGCCTTACAGGAACTGGAGATGCCCGCTTTCTGCGGACGCCGGGGGACTCGGGTTTCCCAGCCGTCTTGGCAGACGAGGAAGTGGAAGAGACGGAGGATGAGGAAGATCCAGGGGAGGGGCTGCGACGGCCTCTGCTCTGAGAGGAAGAGGAGGTTGCGCCGTCACTGCCTGCATCGAGCCCCAGCTGTCCAGCTTCACTGCTGTCTGGCCGCAGAGGAATGGGCTTCACGACCTGACCAAGTGCGGGATACACACTATTAACCAAACACACTTGAAAGAAAAAGATATGTCCCAGCTTAACACAGGCAGTTTAAAAAGTGTTTGTGGCCACATGAGGTGGTGATATAGCAGTGAAAGTGTGTGTGTGTGTGTGTGTGTGTGTGTGTGTGAGAGTAAGTGAGTGAGAGAGAGACTGACTGACCACTGGGCCTCTCTTGTTTCTCCTCTCCAGCCACTCGTGTTTCCAGGTGGGCATGCAGGTGGCCTTGAGCTTCTCCCGGATCATGCGCTCCTCTGGCCGATCCTCCATCTTTTGCAGTCCACGCAGCGTCTCTTTGTTCTCCATGTCACGGCTAAATCCAGAGAAAAAGACGCAATAACGTTGTTACACTCACTAAACCGCTTCATGCACTCAAGCCTTTAAAAAAAAAAAAAAATCCTTCCAATCAATTAAAACGCTATCCTGACTTTTCGGTCTGTCTAAAATTAATGAAATCCAGCAGCCTCAGGGTATCCACTCTCCAGTCCATAACAGACAAACCATACTGAAGGCCACCACGGCATGCGAGATCGATGAGAGAGCTGAGTAAGCAGAGCAAATGGAGCCTCCTCTCTTTCTCGGTCACTGTGTAGGACAACGGCAGCCGGAGAGCTTCAGAACAAACAGCCTGCCTCGTAGCAGAGGATGTTGTGATAAGGAGCTCCGACAGTCTGAGCCCATAACACTTACTGCTTTGTGAAAGAGGTCTTTTTAAGAACCAACACTCTAAGTGCTTTTTTTAAAAAAAGACAACAGACTAAATCTGGTTGAGAAAGCCTAAAATCTTTGGCCAGTCCAGCACGGAGGTGTTGAGGCCAACATAGTTTTTTCTACCTGCCCAAACTGGGTAAGAACAGACCTGTGGGACAGTGCGCTTAGTGTTTCTGCAGCTTTGGCTAGCCATCCCTCGACACTTGTCCTAAAACAGACAGTATCACTTTCACAGATTAAAAAGTGCAGCAGTTGTTTTAGAAAAGTCCATTATTTGGACCCAGGCTTTTATTAAAAAAAAAAAAAAAAAATGCGCTGAGCAAACGCACACTAAACTGTTTTAGATAATTTTTGTGTTAAAAAAAAATGCTCAAAATTACTGATGATAATCAAAACTGCAGGGACCAAGTCTCATTAAATCAATTATGTACGATGATGTGGTGGTGGTGGAAATCCCCTGGTCAGCCTGCCATGTCAGCTTAATGAGAAGGAGAGAGCAAACATAACAGAGAAGACCCTACCAGCTCTTTGGCTCCAAATGCCCGTGTGTGGGAGGGTGGTCAGGACAGGGGAAGGGCAGCTGTGGCCAGCTTTCATCTTTAATTAAGAGCAGAATCGATGGTGAACACCCCTTTGGCCCTTTTCGATTGCTCAATAAGGGGTGGTGTAACAATAACAAACCAGGGAACAGGAAAGCCAGACTTCCTTTGCTGAACCCAGCCTCGTTTGAAGCAAAGGACACATCGAAGAGGAAGCGTGCTGAAGTCCTGACAACTGCAAAAACATTTACAGTTCAACATTTCCCCCCCCCTAGTCTTTAATTCCAAATTTAAGGGCCAATAAATACAGATTCAAGCTGCAAATGAATGCAACCAACTGCTTCGAAGCAAGCTCTTTGGAAGCTTGGAAAGAAAATTTAGGAAGGAAACCACAATTTGCTTCACTGAGGATATATAAACAGAGTACGTCCAGAGAATTAGGAATTCAAAAGTCTGCACCAAACACCTTCTGGTACATCTTGAGGTTACAGTACTTGGAGTGCAAACAAACAAGCAAGAGGCACGTAGTGCTTGCACTCCCACGAGGAGCGAAGTGAACTCCCTGGAGCCCAACTCAAGCACAACGAAACCAGATAGCAGGAGTTTACCATCTCTGCTCTGAAAGAAAAAGTCGGTGGTGACCAGCCCTCGCCTCTCAGATAACAGCTATCCCACAGTGCCATGAGGCAGGAACAAAGAGGCATTGTGGGCCATGCAGGTGGGACGTAGAAGAGCCGGCGGCTGGGAATCCATTTCAAACCTCTTCATGAGCCACTACTGCGCTTCTCTCACACACACACACACACGCATATACATTTTTGCACATACACCATAAACACATGTGCCTGCATGCACGCACACACACGCTGTTGAGTGCACACACCCTTTCTCATGAACTACACAGTTCCCAGCTCTCAAGTTACTACTCAGACAATCCGCAGCTCTCTGCTGGAGGGGATAGAGGAGTCGAAGCACTGCACATAATAGCAGGAGCTACTTGTTCTTAGAAGGACTTAACAGTCCCACACACTCGACTCACAGCCCTTAAATAAAGGCTCTAAACATAGACAAAAGCACAAGCAGCTTAATGACAACTAAACAAAGTCAAAAACACAATATGGGTCAACAAAGGAACGAAGAAGGCCACTGTGAAAATCAGGGGATATAACCTATTTCTATTTAAAAAGGAAAAAAAAAATAAAAAATAGCCCACCACCACACACACACACAATCTGCTCAAGTCCTAAAACTAGTCAAGACAAAGACAGCAGGTGTTTTGTGAAATCTTAGCCAACAGCACTGTGCGTCAAAGCTGATGGTCCTTTCCAACTATGAGGAAACGGAACACACTTGGAAAAGTACTTGTGCACTTGACCTGCGCTGATTAATGAAGATCATATGGCACTGTTTATGTTGCGCTAAAAACAAAAAGACCAAGACTTGTACGAACTGTTCGAATTTCCAAAAGATTCTCATCACTTCATCAGAAATGGAAGTAAACTGAGAACACCACTAAATAAATAAATAAATAAATAAATACCCACCCTATGGGTACGTGTGGCTGCCGCTTATAAATAAAATTGTTTTCTGATCCCATGTCCATACAGTAAATATAGCATATATACACACACACACGTTATCAGTGATGCTCACCTCGTCACTTCCAAGCATCACCAAGCTGTGAGCAGCATCAGGACTTGTAGTATTTTGGTTACCAGTTTTGTTTACTGGGTTTTGTTCAAAATACAGTGCTGTGAACTATATTTTCAAACTAGTAAGAAAGCACTTGTTCATGAATTGTCTTAGAAGCATTACTTAGTACTAATGAGCACATTTTGTTTCACAAGTGTAGTGTAAAGACTCTAAAATAAGATTAAAAAATGAAAACGAATAGCACAAGTTTGATATCGGCTTCTCAATATATCTGCCAAAAAGCTTAAAAAAAAAACCCCACCCTTATAAAATCTTTCGTTTGACTTTTCAGAAGGACCAAAGAAAAACTGTGATAATCAAAAGGTAAAGTCTCTTAAAATAAACACCACTTACTTGATATCGAATCAGCAGCCTTGGCGAACCACGAGGTGAATTCCGTTTATCTTTTTATCTGCTGATTATCTTCCGATACAACGAAGTTATAATGAGGTTTCTCTTGTTTCGTTTCTGGTTCTGATTGGCTCCAAAGTTTATCAAGAAGTAGAATGGGTAATCGAACTTGATCAAGATAAGCGCTGATTGGTTACGAAGTTTCGCTGTTACACTCATTCTTGCATTCTTACAACACGATGACATGTGTACCTTTGATAACGTGAGATCAACTGCTCGTATTGCAAGATCATGTTTCGCCGTTCTGGGGATTGTAATGCTCGTGTGTATGTGCAGTGCGCTACTGTTACACTCATTCTTACAACACGATGACACAGTGGCTACTGCCTCACTTCGCCTCTATGAGGCAGTAGCCACAAAAATTATTAAACAAAACGGTTCACAAACAAACAAACAAATAAATAAATCTTATCCCAAATGTATTCGATTGGTAAAGACATGTTTGGTGTCTAAAGTTTGCTTCATTAGCATTGGGCTAACTAGGCCCAAAATCGCACCTTTTGAACGATACCTTTAGACACAAGTCAATTCTGTAGTTTTGGGCAAACGAAGAAACAGCTCCAAAGTGGCAGCAAAGATAGTTAGTTTGACTACGTCCATAAGTGCCACCTACTGCACTAAATGGCTTCTCACAATTGCATATCATTACTTGTAGGTGGAGGACGAGTCAGATATACTACTGCGGTGAACAGGATGAAACGTGGGATTGTTTCCCAACACACTATAGGATTCACAGTTGACTCCTTGACCCCATGTCCTTCAGCCCAGGACACAGAAATAGCTCTTTAACATAATCTCGGTGTGTCAGAGCTGTGATATTGCACCTCTAAACACACATATGACCTTCCACCATAAAGAGGACTGCAATTCAGTTTTTAAATATTTACGTTAGTGAACTTGCATTTTGTGGAACCAAATAATTTACAAGCTGACTGGCTCGGTAAAAGGCGTTGAGAAACGTGCCATCTCAGCATTACGGAAAGCAATAAAGCTCACTCAACTTCTGCTAATTTACGTGCATTTATTTCCCATATTTTCCCCCACTCTTCATAAAAGTTGACTTGCAAAGAGGAAAGTCTAGACACGAAGGAATATATTTCAGCCATGTTGGGTCAAATTTTAACAAATGTTAATGATTTCTCCTGTATTTTACCAAGCACTAAATAAATATCTCCTCACCTTAAACTGAAGTGCATACATCAGCTATGGTAGGTCGAGAGCAGTGGAGGACCGTTACTATTAGAGCTGGGACTTCAGACACAACAAAAAAGCAACAGGGCAAAGGATTTTGCAAGGGATCAGCAGCAGGCTGCCAGGTAGCTCCGCTGTGTGTAGTTGTCGATGTTGATTAACTAAGTAAATTACATAGGGAAATGAATATTTAAGTCTGAGTGAAAAATATTGTAGCAAGCATGTGTGGAAGAAGAGAAGAAGAGTCTGGAGACTCCAATCTTAGGTGGTGTTTACATTAGACCGTATCAGCGGATCATCAGATTAATGTTTTTAAAACGATTCGCGTGCACACAGCAACGCCAATACATGATTCGCGTGCACACAGCAACGCCAATACACGGATACGCTCGGCTCCGCGGGCATCCTGCACTCCAAATCACTCCGCCCTGAACAGCGAGTGCCCTCTGGAGGGTGCGCACTCCGGCCCTGCGCAGCTCACAGAGCGCGCGAGTGAAGCGCACGAGCAGTGATTCAGGACAAATAGCAGGAAGTGAAAGTCCGCGCCGTTTTTCAGCAGCCGCGTCACATGACCAACGTGCCATGAACAACGCCAGCGAATCAGGAAGGTGGATGTCACAGTGACGTTGTCCAATGACGACGTCAGCTAGAGCTCAGCACAGCGCATCCTCGTTCCTCAATGTTTACACAGCACCGGATTAGATACGTAATGGATTGAATACGTGGGCCCTGGCGGATTCAAGTTGTTCCGCCTGTGGAGTCGTTTCCTGGCGTTTTAATGTGAACGGACAGTGCATCCGCGACGAAAACGAGACGGATACGGTCGAATGTAAACACCACCTTAGCTTCTCAGTCGTTAGCCTGTACTACTTGCTCTCGATAGCACTGACTTGACCATTTTATCAGCATTCGCCAACACTACTGATGAGCACTACACTGGCTGGAAGATCACTTCACTGCTATGCTGATGGCGCCGACTCACAGTGAAGGTCGTGTTGGCCTTTAAGATAAATTTTTGGTCCCTCCCACTACAAATCAAAATCTGATAGAAGAATTAACCAGTCACTTCCTACATAAACATACACTGCCATGGCCTTCTGTCCCAGCAATGAAGTCCTAACCAACAAGTGAGCCAGCTCTAAACTCTTCTCAGCCTAGAGACAGACAGACAAACAGACAGACAAATAAAAATCAAATCAATCTCATTGGATAACTCGATTTTAATGTTTACAGGATGGTAACCCTTTCATTTCTGAAGGAAATTTGATAGAAAATGAGGCCAAATTAGATTTTAAAAAGAATAAATCAATGAAAATTATGAAAGAAATTAAATATAACATTTGAAATGCGGATGTGTTTGGGCCTTCTCTGAAGGCCCTGATGGTTCCCTCCACTAGAGAGCCATAATTCAATATAACTAACATTATCTAGAAACAAGTTGGTCTATGCATTGACTGCTTATTCTGTACAAACAGGCCAGAAACACACTGACGAAAGAGGTGAAAGCAGCTAAGAGGAGCTACGCTGAAAGGATCAAAAACAGAATTTCAGCCAACGATCCGGCGTCAGTGTGGAGAGGCCTGAAGAACATCACCCAACACTGCAATGAACCATCAACTGGCTGACGAGTTGAAGGTGTTCTACTGCAGATTTGACACATTCACACCTCTCCCCCCCCAGACATTAAAGACCAATTTACACCCCCTGCCATTCTGCCTCCTCTCGCCTCTGGCCCCACACCAGCATTCAAGATCTGTGAAGAGGATGTTTGTCAGCTTTTTCACACAGACAGATGATCAGGAAGGCACCTGGCCCAGACGGTGTCACCCTCTTGTCTGAAGGTCTGTGCTGACCAGCTGGCCCCCCATCTTCACCCAGATCTTCAATAGATCCCTGGAGCTGTGTGAAGTCCCCTCATGCTTCAAACGCTCCACAATAATCCCGGTTCCCAAGAAAACCACCATCACAGGACTGAATGACTACAGGCCTGTAGCCCTCACATCTGTAGTCATGAAGCCCTTCGAGAGACTGGTGTCGTCACACCTGAAGGACCCCCTGCAGTTTGCCTACCGGGCAAACAGGTCAGCGGATGATGCAATCAATATGGGACTGTACTACATCCTGCAACACCTTGACTCTGCAGGGAAATACGCCAGGATCCTGTTCGTGGACTTCAGTTTGGCGTTCAACACCATCGTTCCAGACATCCTCCACACCATGCTCACCCAGCTCACTGTGCCCTCCTCCACCTGTCAGTAGATTATAAACTTCCTGACTGACAGGAAGCAGCAGGTGAGGCTGGGGAGCATCACATCCAGCACCCGGACTATCAGCACTGGCGCCCCCCAGGGGTGTGTGCTCTCCCCACTGCTATTCTCCCTTTACACCAACAACTGCACCTCAAGAGACCCGTCTGTTAAACTCCTGAAATTTGCAGATGACACAACGGTCATCGGTCTCATCCGAGACGGTGACGAGTCTGCATACAGACGGGAGGTTGAACGGCTGGTCTGTTGGTGCGGTCAGAACAACCTGGAGCTGAAGACGCTCAAAACTGTGGAGATGACAGTGGACTTTAGGAGGAGCCCCCCTGCCACCCATCACCATCACCACTGTGACTGCTGTTGAAACCTTCAGGTTTCTTCTCCCGGGACCTGAAGTGGGAGACCAACGCAGTCACCATCATCAAAAAGGCCTAGCAGAGGTTGTACTTTCTGCACCAGCTCAGGAAGCTCAACCTGTCTAAGGAGCTGCTGACACAATTCTACTATGCCATCATTCAGTCTGTTCTCTGCTCTTCCATCACTGTTTGGTTTGGATCGGTCACCAAGCAGGACAAGAACAGACTGCAACGGACAATAAGGTCTGCAGAGAAAATTATTGGTGTCAGCCTGCCCTCCATCCAAGACCTGTACCTGTCCAGAGTCAGGAAATGGGCAGGTAACATCTCTGCAGACCCATCACACCCTGGTCACAATCTGTTTAATCTTCTCCCCTCAGGGAGACGATATAGATCACTGTATGCAAAAACAACCAGACACAAGAACATTTTTTTCCCCTCAGGCTGTCTGTGATGAACAGTTAAAACCGGACTCAAATATCAGTAACATTAACTGTGAAATATCTGCACACTCATTCCGTGCACACTGTATATTTACATTTACTACGTCATCCTTGCACTATGCACCATAATATCCATCCTTGTCTATACATATATTTACCCTTCTACATGTACATAGCTTTTTGTTTTGTTTTTGTCTACGCTTTTTATCTGTTTGTACTAAGAGAGTTAAGTGAAACCGGAGTCAAATTCCTCATGTGTGTTCACATACCTGGCAATAAAAAGTGATTCTGATAACCGAAGCCTGTGTAATATTTTCATATCCAATTAGCACTTGAATTTTGGTTTTGGGTGTCAAAACCTTTTTACCTCATTAACATTTCAGTGCAGTCTTGAATTATAAATCAGCAAACAGGTGGGGGAGCAGCACTACTGACTAACTGGATATATAGATGAGCACCTTGCACCCGCCTCACAACCCCGGTGAGACATTAATGCCTCCCTCATCAAAGAGCTAATGATGACGCAGCTCAAAACAAGTCGGAATTATGCAACAACGTCCCAGGAGATATCAAACTGCCAAAATAAATGCCTTGCTGAAAGCACTGAACAAGCTTTGAACGTTAAAAGCTGAGGCTACAAGCTGAAAGGGCTAAAAGATCTCCGCTCCTAGCATTTCTAATTAATTCAGAGCCATTAGATATTGGATTGCACAGACAGGCTCAGCAAATTATTTACAATGAGACTTGCAGGGTTAGCACTGCAGATGGACAGATACGATTTGCAACATATCAAGCTTTCTCTTCTTAAACTAAATTTAGGATAAAGGGAGTCAGCAGAACAGACGGGCTAATGTGAAGATTTATTCTGCTCAGCTCCGTTATCTGCTGCATCAGGTACACCCTTTGAGCGAGAGTAGATCTCGGACGATCAGGAACGGACTTTCAAACACACAAGCCTGTCTTTATTTAGAGAACAGAAACCTTTGTGAAAAACAGATCAAGCTGGAAGAGTGAGGAACTGACTAGTCGAAAACTGGATAAAGAGAAATGAAATCTTCATTCCGGGTAGAACACGAAGCATCAGGGGGAGGGTTTGGGTAGTGCAGAGGTCAGTGTATGAGCGATGCAACTTCCTCTTCTCATCCTTTCCTTTTTTTTTTTTAATGTAAGCACTGGGGAAGTCAGAAGTGCTGACCTCCTGCAGCATGCATGCGCAAAATCACACGATGCAAATCATCCAAAATAACAGAGCAAGAGGTTTCACCTTCCACCAGCTGTTGCTAAACAGCAGCATGAAGCTGGGACGTCTCCAGCATGTTTGGAAAGATGCATATTTGTCAGTTTTGTTTTTTAAACCATACACCACTAGCCTGCCAATGGGTATAAAAAGGCACAAGCAGAGTCAGGAGGACAAGCACAGTTGAGGGCTTCAGTATAAATGACGACTGCAACAGCGAAACAAATCTGAAAATACTTCACACGTTCCTGTTAGATTCCAATCGGACAGGAAATTAGCTGTAATGTGAACGAGTTTGTGGTGTGGAACAGATTTGTAGCCGGTGTTGACATGAGAAATCGCCAACAGCCAACGATGCAGGAGCAGTAACTAGGTTAACATGCACGCTGGTGCAGTGTGTCAGCAGTGCTGAGCAGGTCAAAACCTGGGTTACTGTTTACCATGAACTGTACTGCGAGTCTGTTAACTAAATCCGGCTACATTTTGGACCTAACAACACTGATCATCAAAATACTGATTCTATATAGCACAAACAGGAGAATATGAATGTGTACACGTGCACACAACCTAAATCAAAGAAAGAAAGATCAGTTGTGAGCTACTGCTCACCTTACATATCCCCCCCCCTCGCTTATATCAGAATGCAAGCAATTGAAGGAATAGGACACTTATGAATGTCGACTTCAATAGATAATTAACCCTGAAACAAGTAAGTAAAGAGCAGTATTCTTCCCAGGGATTTCAAACAGCATCCTGGTAAACTGTCATTCTGAAATAGCATTTTGCATCTTGAAACATACCCCTTTTCCACCAAATCAGTTCCAGGGCTGGTTTGGGGCCAGTGCTGGTTCACAACTCATTCAACTTGCAAGCCAGCTGAGAACCAGTTTGCTTTTCCATAGCTCGCGGTGCTAAGGGAAGCCACATCATTACGTTGCTGTATACGTCAGTTACGTCGCTGTATGTGTCAGTTACGTCGCTACGTTTGCATAAACCTTGGCACGAATATCGAAGCAAAAACAACACGGAAGAAGCAGCAACAATAATAGTAATAAAAAATGGATGACTTCGCGTTTGTACAGCTGCTGCTTCTTGTCGCTTAAAAATGGCGATCTTTCGCGGTCTTGTTATTGTTGTTGGTCTTAACAACTCCGCCCCCCCCGCTGACGTAAGCGGTTCTTTCCTCTGGCCCAGCAGAGAGTTGGTGCTACCCTGGAACCGGTTTTTCTGGCCCCAGAGCCAGTTCTTTGTCAGTGGAAACAGAAAACCCGGTTCCAAACTAAGCCCATGTTTACATTAGACCGTATCAGCGGATCATCAGATTAACGTTTTTAAAACGATTAGTGTGCACACAGCAACACCAATACAGGATTTGCGTGCACACAGCAATACCAATACACGGATACGCTCGGCTCCGCAGGCATCCTGCGCTCCAAATCACTCTGCCCTGAACAGCGAGTGCCCTCTGGAGGGTGCGCACTCCGGCCCTGCGCAGCTCACAGAGCGCGTGAGTGAAGTGAACAAGCTGTGATTCGGGACCGAGCCGCTGTGTGTGTGATCCCAGCGCATATCACTTGCAAGTGGAAGGATGGCAAGCCTAAAGACAATCATAACTACACAATGGGCAGTATTTGCATCAGTATTTGCAGTATTTTCATACTTTTATACTCTTTAATGAAAGGTGATAGAAGGCGGAAGTCCGCGCCGTTTTTCAGCAGTCGCGTCACATGACCAACGCCAGCGAATCAGGAAGGTGGACGTCACAGTGACGTTGTCCAATGAGACGCCAGCTAGAGCCCAGCACAGCGTATCCGCATATTCTGAATGTTTACACAGCACCGGAGCTGACACGATCTGGATTGAATACGTGGACCCTGGCGGATTCCCGTTTCCCGGCGTTTCCAGGCGGTTTAATGTAAACGGACAGTGCATCCGTGAAGAAAACGAGACAGATACGGTCTAATGTAAACGTAGCCTAAGCACTGGCCCCGAACCAGCCCTGGAACTGCTTTGGTGGAAAAGGGGCAATAGTGTCAAAATCCACACTATATGTTTTGTAAATACATTCAGTTGGTAAACAGGAAGTCGATGTCCGACAGACCTGAAAACGGTATACTCTGTATAGAACCCCAAGCTGATGTTTGGTACCAAGTGGCTATGATTTGTGGTTGCTGAGAAAAAGGGTGTTTTGGACAGATGGAAATGAGGAGATACAGACAGACAGAGGTAAACCAGTATACCCCCATACTAGAAAGAAAAAAAAAAGGAAAAGGAAGAAGTAAATCTAAATTTCTGGATCTAAACGTACTTTAATAAGCAGTTTCAGCTAAAAGCATATAGTATTTATTATAATTCAGTTGTCTCCCTAAACAGGTAGCTTTCATTTAGGACCATCAGAGCCTTGTCTCAGCCTCTTTAGAAACTTGAAGAGCTTTTTTTGCTCACTCATGAAGCCTGCAGAAAATATACCAAGAGTGTGTGCAAAGCTCCATTAGAATACTATTAAGAATAAAACAACAAGATGAAAAATACAACAGTTTGGTTTAACATGAAGCATTTTCTCACCCACTGCACAAGTTAATTTCTTAACTCTTCTTCTTCCTGCTGCTCCCATTAGAGGTCACCACAGCAGATCTGTTCCGCATATTTGATTTGGCATAGGTTTTATGTTGGCTTCCCTTCCCGACGCAACCCTCTCCAGTCTAGGAGAGACTGGCACCAAGAATGCACTGGTTTGTACAACTCCAGCGGCTGGGCATTTTACTTAATCTGCATGTCTGAACTGTGGGAGGAAACTGGAGCACCCGGAGAAAACCCACACAGACACGGGGAGAACATGCAAACTCCACACAGAAAGGCTCCCGTCAGTCGTGAAGTTTGAACCCGGAACTTTCTTGCTGTGAGGTGACCGCGCTAACCACTACACCACCATACTGCCCAAGTTAATTGGTAAAATATTATTCAAAAATATTTCAGTTTGCTGACAGAGTGCCAGCAAAATAACGGTGCCGCCTTTAAAGAAAGTGAAAAACGCTGGTGCTGGGAGTTTATGGGATTTTAACAAGGAATAGGAGGGAAAATTAAAAAACACACAATTGTGCAAGAATACATTTAAAAGGGGAACTGAAGTCATTTTTAAACTTGCTTTATTTCTTAATTAACGTGTTATTCAATTAAGTTTTCGGTTTTAGTAACCTTATATCGTGACTCATATTGGCAACTAATTGCAATTAAATATTATACTTATCGGCCTATTCGGTTTTCAGCCATGTTGAATTTAGTTCATTTGGTCCACGGCAGGCGTCGCTTATCCGTGCGATCTTCACGAGACTTCGAAACGTGACATGTCAGCGGCGCCATTTTGAAAACTATTTTCCAAATGAAATATTGCACAAAAACGAGTTTAAATGACGATTACTGCCTACTTTTTTTCAAACTTTCCTGATTGCTATCAAAACGGACAAAACTTCCGGCTTGATTACATCACCATTCGAAAGAGGGCGCGCGCGTCTTTCGACAACGTTGGCAGATGTCGGTCACTTTGATTTCCGCTGTACGTTTTACTTCCATCCTACGATGTCTCGCACAGGTCTCAACGAATCTCGTTTACGGCCATTGCTTTGACATATGGACTGATATATATTACATAGATTCCAAACGCTCATAACTTGCTACAGCAGTGACAAATGCCGCTTTTCCACTACAAACGCGGCTGAGTCGGGCTGAGCCGTGCCGTGCTGAGTCGAGCTGAGTGGGGCTATTGGAGTTGCATTTCGACTACAACTGCGCTGAACCGTGCTGGCTGGAAGTGGGTGGACACATTGGGTGGAGTTAGCGAAAGTGGGTGGACGTCACGTGATGTCGTTAAGCAGCGCAAACGGTGACATCAGTGAGCTTTTAAGCGGTAGTCTCATGACCCGGATAGTAAACAATAAACATGGACATGGAGTCGTTAGTGTTGCTGGTCTTGGTGCTGTGGCTTGTTGTCACCGACAACGCCAACAGATACTGGCAAGAGCGTATAGATGAGGCGAGGCGCATAAGGCTTCAGAAATTCTCGTAATTCGTAATTCTTCCGGGTTTACGGTGTTTACAGATCCCAGCGTGCTCGCGGGGCGTGTGTGGGCATGTGAGGACACTCCTCCTCACCAATCAGTGCACAGGGGAGTGTCTCCTCACGCCCCCAGCCTCACTCGGCTCGCTTCAGCCCCACTTCAAAACTGTGCGAGTTTTAGGGGCTAAGCAGGGCTGAAGCGAGCCGAGTCGTGCTGTTTTTTGGTAGTCGAAACGCGAGCCGTGTCAGGCTGAAGTGTGCTGAAAAAGGGTAGTGGAAAAGGGCCCAAAATAGCTATCAAAAATGAATTCCTATATTTAATAAAATGAGAAATAGAATTTTTATTAAAAAAATAAATAAATTAATAAATTAATAATAATAATAATAATAATAGCCTTCAGTTCTCCTTTAAGTCCCCAGTCAGCTAGTTGTTGCTGCAAGAAACAATGCACTTGCCCAGGATATTGATGACTCTTCCAATATCTCAGCATATTATAATAAATTTTAAATCACAACATTGTTTTAAATATTGCTGTGTCGTCAAAGAAGAGGACACCAAATTTCCAAAATAAGTTTGCGTGATCGCTTAAACTACAAGGCACTAGGCCTATTCATTTAAAATCCCTCAAAAAAAAAAAAAAAGTCATAAAGAGGAAGATGAGTGCAAGTTTAACTGCCAGGCTTTTTTGCTATTTGTGTGTATCCACCATGTGATGTGTGCCTACTGAGGTGGTGAAAGTTTACCTCAAGTATGAAAGGCTAAATAGTTTTGCATGCATCCTCCCTTTAGTGCCTCGAGGCTCTAAAAGGCCTCACATGATGGCAGAACTCTGCAAATAGCTTTTATTTTTGGAGGTAATCCGAGACTTGGACTTATTATAAATAATTTCTCCATTTAGACATGCTCACTACTTGGTGCTGTGTAGCTTCACTTGCCCACATCAGAGATCCAAGATATAACAATTCTCGAAGTCTATGCAAGAGTCCATGTTGGGTTTTAATCCGAGCTTTAAACACCAGATATAAAATTCCCAAATGCAAAATCCAGCAGCTGTGGTGGTGGCTGATGCAGGTGCAGAGAGTGGGAGATCAGATCAGTGATGCGTGCAGTATAGTCTGTGTCCCAGTGCTCTGGCTCTGGTATGTGGTTGGAATGTGGAGAAATTCCTCCCAGCCGACCGATGCTGCCCCCACCACAGCGTCGCGACCCCCACCATCTCAACACCAGCCTCTCTCAGCAGGAGCAGCTCCACTAACCTCTAACCCCCCACCACCACCACCACCTGCTTCCCTTCCCTCTAAAGCAGGTCAGCTAGTCCACAGCATACAGACTTGGGACTAAAACAAAACAAGGGAACTTCTTGTTTGTTGTGGACATTACAAACCCAGGCATGCTTTCTACTACCACATAAGATGAGAGAGAAAGTGAGGAGACTGAATCATAGGGTTTGAAGCATGTGCTTGAACAGCTTACTTGTATTCCAGCCTGCGCGCTATTCCACCCCACCCACCCCATCAGGGCAATTGAGCTGAGAGAGCTGATGAGCAGGCAGTCCATTAATGGCCCACTAGCCCGAGTGCTGGAAGTGGAGCATGGTCTCTGGAGAGGGCTGGAAGGGGGGCAGGGGAGGCACGAACACATGCGCACACAGCTTTAGGACGTAGTGGGAATTGGAGCACATGTACACATGTAAAAACACGGATACTCCAACTCCAGGACACGTATCAAAGTCATCCGATTTCAAAGTACAGATAATCCAAAGGTTATAGATACCTGGCCAAGACCGAATTGCTTTCTGTGCCAAATATCAGTGGAGTGCTGCAAAAGACAACTTCTTTACCCGAACCATTTACACGCAAGCACAAATTTCAGCACACATCAGTAAGATCTCTGTCTGAAAAACACCCGAGAACAGTAAACCCAGCATAGTCTCTAGCCAAAGACCTCAAGTCCAAGCCTTCAACTCTTCTTTACCGGTTATGTTGACGCTTTCCTTCATTCAAACAGTACTTTATCACGATGCACACTTTCACGTTTGTAACAAAATCGCGTCATGAACGTCGTCATGCAAGCGTAGTCTTAAGGCCAATTTATGCTGACAACCCAGCCCAGTCCAGATAGCGTCGCAGACAGTGTCTGCGTAGCCCCCCCCCCCACCTTCGCAGACGCTCTGCGCGCACCTCCCAAAAATTGTGACCTTCGCAGAAGCCTCGCAGACAAGAGGGCTCCGATTGGTCCACTCTACATCCGCTGTACACGCACTTCCGCTTCCCTACTTTCCCGGTTTGGTTTGTTTTCACTACCGCCATTTTTAAAAACACGAGCGAAGATGGAGCAGCACGAAGAGCGGTTGATCGAGGAAGTGAGGAAGTACGTACATCTATACGACTCCAGTTCTAGTCATTATAAGTAACCGGAGGATAAACACTCCACTAACCACACCCACCAACTACTCCTAGCGATTTCGCGACTTCGCGCCCCCTTGCGTTGTGGCAGTGAATAACATCGCGCACACCTATTACTCCCCGCTCAATGATAAATTACAACTGTCTGCGAAAAGCTATCTGCGAAAGCCTTGTCGCAAGAGCATGCAGAGGCCTTTACAAGCCAGACTTCTACGTGAACCACCGACCTTCACAGAACAGGCCATGTGACTGGCATTGCTTCAAACAAAACTGAAAATTTCACTTTTATAGACTGAACTTTTTCCCAACCCAGTGACATATTACTTTGAAGAACTTGTTATGCAACAGAGAAATGCAGAGAGCCAATTAGATTGTAGTAAAGCAGATATCCACTCATAAACCCTCCTGATAATTACCTATGGGGATGCGCATTTCCATCACTGAGGCCGATGCGATTCTTGATACATTGCCAAAAACCTGATACATCAGTAGTTGCTTCATATGTACATTTAATAGGATACAATATGATTCATCCTTATTATGATGCAGTCCAAACCGACATGATTTGATTCAACATGATGCGATGCAAAAGAATATGATGCAATACAATGCGACATTGTAGCTCTTCTTCCTTCATGTGACTCAAAGAGAGCCCGACACGAGAAGAGACTTGCATTTTGAAATCTCAGTGGAGCCAGGGTTAGTAAGCCACCAGAGTCTCCCGTTCTTGTGTGACTTCCCAGGACACGCCTCCAACTCGTGCAAGACTTGTGCTTGAGAAAAAAAAAAAAAAAACGTTTGGAGAGGAGGAACCAATCTAAATATTAAATTATTGCTGTTCAAAAATTATTGGTCAAATAAAGGCATAGGGTCTCTACTAATAATTATATATTAATAAATCTGATTTTACCAACGCAAGAAACAATGCATCCTGAGGACATCCCAAATTGTATCCAGTGCACTTTTTTTTTTTTTTAAATCTGGACAAATCACATCGTGAGCTTTTAAATCTAATGCAAATTGGCAAATCTTACCCCCATTACCCAGGAACTGAGCTGATCTTATCCCAATAGTTTCCTTGGAATTTTCTATTCATTCCTGTTACAAATCACACAAAAGTGCATGTGAGAGAGGCTTCAGACAGAAAGAACCCAAAGATGAGTACCAGAACACTTGCTAACGCGCCACTGGAATTAAGATACGAACCCCAAGATGTTCTCAGGTTGCTGATACTTGGCACCATGTAATTCATAATGGTGTAGAAAATGAGCAAGCTTGTGAAACAGCCCTACCACTAGCAAAGGGGAAGCCATGGCCTAATGGTTAGAGAAGCAACTTTGGGACCAAAAGGTTGCCAGTTTGATCCTCTGGACCAGCAGAAATGGCTGAAGTGCCCTTGAGCAAGGCACCTAACTCCCAACTGCCTGTAGCATAATGTAAAGGTTTGTTGGACAAGTCACCTTAAGGAATGAAGAGTAGCTGCACTCTCAGAAAACAAACTACATTGTTGTACCTTTAAGGCCAATTTATGCTGACAACGCAGTCCTCGCAGATGGTGTCGCAGATGGCGTCTGCGTAGCCCCCCCCTTCGCAGACGCTCTGCGCGCACCTCCCAAAAATTGTGACCACCGCAGAAGCCTCGCAGACAGCGTCGCAGACAAGAGGGCTCTGATTGGTCCACTCTACATCCGCTGTACACGCACTTCCGCTTCCCTACTTTCCCGGTTTGGCTTGTTTTCACTACCGCCATTTTTAAAAACACGAGCGAAGATGGAGCAGCACAAAGAGCGGTTGATCGAGGAAGTGAGGAAGTACGTACATCTATACGACTCCATTTCTAGTCATTATAAGTAACCGGAGGATAAACACTCCACTAACCACACCCACCAACTACTCCTAGCGATTTCGCGACTTCGCGCCCCCTTGCGTTGTGACGGTGAATAACATCGCGCACGCCTATTACTCCCCGCTCAACGATAAATTACAACTGTCTGCGAAAAGCTATCTGCGAAAGCCTTGTCGCAAGAGCATGCAGAGGCCCTTAGGGGTACAATGGTTTGTCACTGGGGCAGTACCCTCCAAGGTACTTATTTGTACCCTTTATATACTGCTTAGGATCACACACACACTTTTTTGGCCCTAAAAAGGTACACAGTTACCTTGAGGACAAAAATGTACTCCTATTGTACCCCTACTTCTGACAGTTTGTAGTAGATTTACATAGTCTATATAAAGTGCTGAAAACATACTAAAGTGTGATTTAGCTGTGAGCAAACGGATATCCAGTTCCACGTCAGTATGAATTGTGTAACTAAAATTCTTTCCTGGTTTTACCGGAGGTTGAAATGACTTGACCTGTTAGTAGACGTCCTACAAAGCGAGCCCACAAATAGACCCGTGTCTAATCTACAATTTTATGAACGTGGTAACCTTTCTATCTTCAAAAGTCTAAGAACAAATACTGTTATCTGGAATAACAACGCGTCTCGTTAAACTAATATGGCTGTGAACAACAACCACCTTATGCGCATGGTCGAGCCTTAAGACAACATGCCTTTCAACATGCTTCAAGGTCGTAGCAAATGGCACATGACTTCACCTAATGCACACACCGATTCTACCTGAGGCACAGCCTCCTGTTTGTGGTGTCTTATCACAGTGCACTGCTAACACACTACACGTTAAACATTCACTTCATAGACAATAAGGAATGCAGCCCTACGAAGTCAAGACCCTTTTATGGACATCAGACTGCTATAAATCAAGTAACAACCTTATTAATAAATACTTGGATGTTGGTTTAAAAAAAAAAAAGTCAACAGTAACGGACACAAACGAGAAATCTTATAAAGGTCAAACTTTTCTGGCTTAACCACATAACCGCAGCTCCCAAATGACTAGCTAGTTCGAGCCATGTGACGAGACGTGTGGAATTTGCTCTGGAATTCTCTCTCCACACATCAAAATGATGGAGAAAAATAATAAAATTGTTAAATAAAAAATTTAAAATAAAGTAAATTGTTGTTACACAGAATTCTAGATAAATCATTTGTTAAATATAATTTAAATAAGAGATTTAAACAAATGCATTGTTAAATCAAATTCAAACATATGTTAAATCTCGTCTCATTATCCCTAGCCGCTTTATCCTGTTCTACAGGGTCGCAGGCGAGCTGGAGCCTATCCCAGCTGACTACGGGCGAAAGGCGGGGTACACCCTGGACAAGTCGCCAGGTCATTACAGGGCTGACACATAGACACAGACAACCATTCACACTCACATTCACACCTACGGTCAATTTAGAGTCACCAGTTAACCTAACCTGCATGTCTTTGGACTGTGGGGGAAACCGGAGCACCCGGAGGAAACCCACGCGGACATGGGGAGAACATGCAAACTCCGCACAGAAAGGCCCTCGCTGGCCACGGGGCTCGAACCCGGACTTTCTTGCTGTGAGGTGACAGCGCTAACCACTACACCACCGTGCCGCCACATATGTTAAATAATTCTAAATTAAAACCAATTTAAGTAAAATAATAACATTTTACACACACACACACACACACACACACACACACACACACACACACACACACCTGTGCAAAAGTCTTAGGCACATGTAAAGGAATGTTGTAGACCAAAAATGGCTTAAAAATAATGAAAACGTTTCAACATTTAAAAAAACAAAACAAAAAAAAACAGCAGTACGCCATAATAAATGAAAAATAAAAAGGTCAGTATTTGGTGTGAGACGACCCTTTGCTTTAAAAAAAAAGTAGTCTCTGGTACAGTGAGTGCAGTTTTATAAGGAAATGAGCTGTAGGTTTTACTGAGCATCTTCCAGAACCAGCCACAGTTCTTCTGGACACTTTGACTGTCACACTCGCTTCGCTTCTTAATTTTGCACCAAAACCCAGTAGCCTTCATTATGTTTTCTTTTTTCATCTGAAAAGGTCATCTCTTATGTAATATACTGCTCAGATACAAATTTTTATTCCTTAACATTTAATTTTGTGCTGGAAAACGAACGTTCGGACTCGAAAATGTTTTTCTACTGATCCGATAATGCAGAAGGTCATAAAATAGAAATCTAACAAAAGCTTGTATTTTAAAATAAATAAATAAATTTAAAAAATGGTGCCGATGACTTTTGCACAGTACTCATCTCATCATCTCTAGCCGCTTTATCCTTCTACAGGGTTGCAGGCAAGCTGGAGCCTATCCCAGCTGACTACGGGCGAAAGGCGGGGTACACCCTGGACAAGTCGCCAGGTCATCACAGGGCTGACACATAGACACAGACAACCATTCACACTCACATTCACACCTACGGTCAATTTAGAGTCACCAGTTAACCTAACCTGCATGTCTTTGGACTGTGGGGGAAACCGGAGCACCCGGAGGAAACCCACGCGGACACGGGGAGAACATGCAAACTCCACACAGAAAGGCCCTCGCCGGCCCCGGGGCTCGAACCCAGGACCTTCTTGCTGTGAGGCGACAGCGCTAACCACTACACCACCGTGCCGCCCATGCACAGTACTGTATATACAAAAATAAGACTTATAGGGCGCTCCAAAATACAAGAAGCTCCAACTGTTAAGTGAAATTTCATATTGTTCCACCAAACCAGGATCAGGCATGACGAGACTTCAGCTACAGGTTCATGACTTCCTGAAACAATATGATAGTAGAGCTTTCTGAAAAACAAACTCCTCCATCAACTCTAACATGGGCCTGCGGTGGAGGTTCTTTTGCACAAACTGAGAGGAGATTTCTAAACTGTGATGAGAGAGCATCTGGGTCAGAAGCTCATGCTTGGAGGTGTAGTCGTCCCCTCGTGTGCACATCAAAACACTTCCGCTGATCTGACAAACACAATGATGCTGCTCACAGACCTAAAGCAACTCTTCAGCAAGCACAAAGTGAAAAGAGAGAGAGAGAGAGAGAGAGAGAGAGAGAGAGAGAGAGAGAGAGAGACCAAAACACGGTGGGGAGAAGTAAAGCTGATCCACGTCATAAAGAGAAAAAGGAGTAGAAAAAAATAGAAACAAAACAACCTTCTTTCAGTCTTCATCCGGCCAAACCTACCGGTACAAGGTGGGGCATATTTCAGTGTCTCAAAGAAACAGTAGAGACTCAATTCACGGAAGAATCTGGGGCAATGGTGCAGAAAAACCACACACACACAGGAAGATAAATCGATGCGACAGTTGATAAAGCAGTTAACATGCAAGCCGGCCCCTATATTTCAAGGATAAGCTTGGACGCTTGAAAGCGCAGCAGATAAAGATAGCTCCAGCTCAGATATTTTTACTTACACTTGAAGCAATGGGGAGAAAGCGCCTATTTAAAGACTTCTGGACCATACTGAAAGACTGAAAAACGCCTAAGAGAGAACATTCAGGGTGTTGTGTTTACATTCAACATGGAAATACAAGCAATGTTCAAGACGTCGCATCAAAAGAAATTCATGACTAAATTAGCCGTTATGATGCGCCAAACCCAAACACACGGGTATTTATAGACCAGCATGAATAAAAATGTTCTCTTGAAACATTTCTGTAAAGGAAGGCATTTATAGCTGTGGGCTATTGTTTCAGCAGCTACACCAACACCTTGTTCTTGCATCAAGAGCAGCATGCGAGCAACAACCGGTGCTGCAACTTGTCTGACAGAGGGTTCGTTTCTTTTTTTGTTTTTTAGTTTTCATATTTGCTGTACTGTTGCACCACAAAATCTGAACAGAAACTCATTCATTCATAGGAAACAAAAAGGGAGCTTTATAAGCCTCTCTTTAAACTTTTTTGAATGTTTCCCCATGTACAAAAGTTCAGCGAGAATCATACAGATGGTCTTGCACAATGCTTATAAAGTAAATGTTTTGCAGAAATACCATTAAGCGCCATTATTCATGCATGTTAAGGAGAGAACATTTGTATGCAACAAGAAGAGTATGCGTCTTTCCATCGTGAAAAGATCTTTTTCTAGTAACTGTACGTACGCAAAAGTTTCCGTCTGCCATTTATGCAGCCTGTGTGGTAACAACTCTACCGTAACACAGGAAACGTTGCTCAGCAAACTAGCATCCGTCTGTCTTGGGAATGACCTGGAGTCAGTGATTGTGACTAATCAATGATTGATCATGACACACTCATATCTACAGGGTTTACACATTAGTATAAAATACCAATGCTAAAAAGCAAAGTTGCTAAGTTACAGTTTAACTAAACAGTTACAGGAAATTCAAGGAATGCTATTCCTTATTCCTACTACAGTGTTCTTTTGCCAAGCGTGGTGATGGCAAGAAAATGGTAGCTGCATGAGGAACACCAACACCAGAACTGAATAAAGAGGAAAGAGTAGCAACTAGGCATGTAGCGATATATCGTGTGATGATAAACATTCGCAATACGCATTTATGATGAGTCGAATCAATGAAATAAAACATGAAATCAGGATTATCAGACTGCATAATCTTAGTTTTTCCAAATTCTAATTGTATTGATTAGACAGCAGAGGGCACAATAACGTAAAACTGTGAGAATACACATGACTTCACCGTAGGGCAAAGTAACACAGCTCTAATGCTGCTTTTAAAAAAGTCTAAAATGGGAAAAAGCGGCTGCACGGTGGTGTAAGTGATCAGCACCATCACCTCACAGCAAGAAGGTTCTAGGTTTGGCAGGGGCCTTTCTGTTGCCCCTTTTCCACCAAAGCAGTTCCAGGGCTGGTTCGGGGCCAGTGCTTAGTTTGGAACCGGGTTTTCACTGACAAAGAACTGGCTCTGGGGCCAGAAAAACCGGTTCCAGGCTAGCACCAACTCTCTGCTGGGCCAGAGGAAAGAACCGCTTACGTCAGCGGGGGGGCGGAGTTGTTAAGACCAACAACAAGACCGCGAAAGATCGCCATTTTTAAGCGACGAGAAGCAGCAGCTGTACAAACGCGAAGTCATCCATTATTATTGTTGCTGCTGCTGCTTCTTCCATGTTGTTTTTGCTTCGATATTTGCGCCAAGGTTTATGTAAACGTAGCGCCGTAACTTCCGTATACAGCGACGTAATGACATGGCTCCGCTTAGCACCGCGAGCGATGGAAAAGTAAACTGGTTCTCAGCTGGCTCGCAAGTTGAACAAGTTGTGAACCAGCACCGGCTCTGAACCAGCCCTGGAACTGATTTGGTGGAAAAGGGGTATGTGTAGAGTTTGCATGTTGTCCCCATGTCTGCGTGGGTTTCCTCCGGGTGCTCCAATTTCCCCCCCACAGTCCAAAGACATGCAGGTTAGGCTAACTGGTGGCTCTAAATTGTCCAGAGGTGTGAGTGTGAATGGTTGAGAGGAGAAAACTTCTATAATAATCCAGTAGAAGGCAACAGAAAACCACTACCATAATGTTCCCTGGACACTTTGACGGCTGAAGCCGTCAGAGCAGCCAATCACTGTAGCAATATGCTAAAACGGACGGATGGATGGATGGATGGATGGATGGATGGATGGATGGATGGATGGATGACAAGTTGATTCAACAAGAAATCAGAGCTCTAGTTTACAGACTGCTGAAAGCTAAAGAAAAAGAGAAGAAAATGGAGGTAGTAAAAAGTGTTCATAAAAAAAGTTTACCAAGAAAAGGCCCACTTGTTTTTAACTTTTCATTTTTACTAAAAGGAATATTTTAAATTAATAGGCTATTATTTTTAGTCCAAATTTTACAAATGTGGGTAAATAATTATTGTTGGTAATTAAGAAAATGATTTTTTTTTTAATTTAACAAAAGGAATATTTAAAGTTGATGGGCAGCATGGTGGTGTAGTGGTTAGCACTGTCGCCTCACAGCAAGAAGGTTCTGGGTTCAAGCCCAGCGGCCGACGGGGGCTTTTCTGTGTGGGGTTTGCATGTTCTCCCCGTGTCTGCATGGGTTTCCTCCAGGTGCTCTGGTTTCCCCTACAGTCCAAAGACATGCAGTTTGGTTAACTGGCTACTCTAAACTATCCATAGGTGTGAATGTTTCCCAAACCCAAAAATGGGAGGGTTGTGGCAGGAAGGGCATCCGGCATAAAATTATACTCCAATTAATAGGTCATGTGGTTCAATAGGGTCCACGTGAACCCTGACCTGGCAACAGTGTTGGACAAGGAAGAAGAATAATTCAAAGTTGATAAAGAACAGAAAGCAAGATGTTGCATTTTTCTGGTCATAAATTTTTCATTTAATACTTTTTTCTTCCTCCAAAAATATCTTGGGAAAATTGAATCATGAACTGGATCGAATCATGAATCGTTACATGCCTAGCAGAAACATGAAGGAAATTATATTTAAAAAAAAAAAAATCAGGAAGTGTAGAATAAGGAGCAGTTGCAAGGCTACTAGAAAGAAAAGCAAATGTAGTGATTTTTTATTACTCGGCAGAAAGAAAGCAGGGACATTACTGTCAGCAATGAAGCCAACAGAAAGAGACCGATACAGAAAGTTAAATCTCCACAGTAGCCCATCTCATAAAAAAACCCCACCATAACACTGTTACAACTCCAGAGCTGAATTGTTGCATGAGAACATTAAAGAGGGGAGAAAGCGAGAGCTCTCAGAGAAAAAAAAAAAAGCTCTATTCAGCCTTAATGCTCCTTCACGACTAAACATAGCCAATGCCTTGAAGAGGGGGGGAAAAAAAAAAAGTCAACTGAGACAAAACTTGACCTCGAAACAACAGAGCAAGACAAAAGGAAAACAACTGCGGAAGAGCGTCCTGGGGGAAGCATGGGGCCGAAGCAGCTGCCCGGATGAACACACTGAGGCAGAAAAGGAGTGGCTGAGTAAACACTTCGAAAGCCGTTTTTTTCCCCTGAAAAGCAGACTGGAATGTAACTAATGGGAGGGCTGGAGAGGCTAGAGAGTCTGCAGGGTGGTTGAGGGTTACTCGGCCATTTTCTTCACTGGCTATTTCCAAACGTTTGGATCCACGGACCTCGTTATGACTTCAAGTCCATCTGCCGGTGGTGTATGCTTGGTGCTTTGGATAGCCAACCCTCATTCCCAAGTCACCGTCTACATGGTGATGGCTCATGTTACCCATCCCATGAGGAACGAGATGACTGGAGATCAGTGCCGTGTTCTCAAGCTGTTCCTGTTGACGTGTTTCTCCACAGTTTTCACTCACGGCTCTGAGGGACAACTTGAACTATTGATTGCAGTGTTAATACGGTTGGTTACTCGATTTATCCTCTGGTGGTAAACAAGAGGCCACAAAACATGGCCCATTACATCCTTCTTGTCACTTGACACATGAATATCAGCTTCTTCTTGAACAACGCACACTTTTTTTCCCCCTGGCTGATCAAAAATTCAAGTCACTTCCACTTCCTACAAGCATGAGAGCTATATTATATTACATTAAACCGCATTGACAGAAGTATAATATGCTTCCCAGTAAACTGCAGTGAAATCTCTTTCATATGCATGTTCCTCTGCAACATTCTGCAACACAAGTGTGTGTGTGTGTGTGTGTGTGTGTGTGGGGGAGTTTTACTGCCATGCCAGTTGCATGCACCCCTCTGTTCTACAACAATGGTCCTCTTATTGGGCCATCAAGATTTGGTCCGATGCCTACAGTACAGCATTTGCAGTCAAATAACTAATTTTTCACACATGTCCAACTATTAATGTAGTTTACCCCAAGGGTAAACAAGCGTTCGTTTTTAGAGCTCTTTGCACATTTGTGCTTGAATTTAACACTAATTAACTGCGAAGAGTGCAAGCCAGAGACCAAAAAAAAAAAAAAGCCCAGAAGGATTAGTGTGGCAGTTGACTGGGACAAGAACTTGTGTGAGCAGAAGCTAATCATTTTACCAGGACTGTGGATGACATCCTAATGACCGTCTAATCTATTACACACAGCCACCTTTTAAATGCAACGAATTTACAACATTAGTACACTGGAGCAATAATTAAAAAAAATGTTAAAATGTTGAGAGGAGAAAGAACACAAGAAATACCTAGAAATTGGTGTTATTCAGAAATAAGGGAAGTGATGGCCAGTAAGGGTGGTGGATGATATAACAAATATTCCAAAATTTTATGGATATCGTAAATCATGGCAAAAGTAAAATATCGTTATACATATATCCTGGATTGGGCGGCATGGTGGTGTAGTGCTTAGCGCTGTCGCCTCACAACAAGAAGGACCGGGTTCGAGCCCCGTGGCCGGCGAGGGCCTATCTGTGCGGAGTTTGCATGTTCTCCTCGTGGATTTCCTCCGGGTGCTCCGGTTTCCCCCACAGTCCAAAGACATGCAGGTTAGGTTAACTGGTGACTCTAAATTGACCGTAGGTGTGAATGTGAGTGTGAATGGTTGTCTGTGTCTATGGTGGTGTTTACATTAGACCGCATCAGCGGATCATCAGATTAACGTTTTTAAAACGATTCGCGTGCACGCAGCAACGCCAATACACGGATACGCTAATCACATGACTAATTAGACGACACGCAAGTTGAAATGTGTCAGTGCGGCTCAGCGCTTCCTCCTCAGCGGCTGCGCTCCAAATCACTCCGCCCTGAACAGCGAGTGCCCTCTGGAGGGTGCGCACTCCGGCCCTGCGCAGCTCACAGAGCGCGCGAGTGAAGCGCACGAGCAGTGATTCGGGACTGAGCCGCTGTGTGTGTGATCCCAGTGCATATCGGGCATGCGCAAGTCACTCATCACTTGCAAGTGGAAGGATGGCAAGCCTAAAGACAATCATAACTACACAATGGGCAGTATTTGCATCTTACCATGAACAACATTAAGAATGACAAAGCAAAGCATTATATTCATACTTTTATACTCTTTAATGAAAAACAAAAAGGTGGTACAAGGCGGAAACAATAGCAGGAAGTGAAGTCCGCACCGTTTTTCAGCAGTCGCGTCACATGACCAACGTGGCATGAACAACGCCAGCGAATCAGGAAGGTGGATGTCACAGTGACGTTGTCCAATGACGACGTCAGCTAGAGCTCAGCACTGCGTTTCCTCGTATCTCAATGTTTACACAGCACCGGATCAGATACGAACTGGGTTGAATGCGTGGGCCCTGGCGGATTCAAGTTGTTCCGCCTGTGGAGTCGTTTCCCAGCGTTTTAATGTGAACGGACAGTGCATCCGCGACGAAAACGAGACGGATACGGTCTAATGTAAACACCACCTAAGTGTCAGCCCTGTAATGACCTGGCGACTTGTCCAGGGTGTACCCCGCCTTTCGCCCGTAGTCAGCTGGGATAGGATCCAGCTTGCCTGCGACCCTGTAGAACAGGATAAAGCGGCTAGAGATCATGAGATGAGACGAGATATCCTGGATTGTAGAAAACCATTCAAGAATCACATACACCCACAAGCCACTTTAATAGCAACTTGTTCTTGAGTCTAAAATTCCGGTTCTTGGCTGGCAGGAGCGGAACCCAATGTGGTCTTCTGCTGTTGCATGCCGAGATGCTTTTCTGCTCACCACGGTTGTAAAGAGTTGCTATGAGTTACTATATCCTTCCTGGTAGCCCGAACCAATCTGGCCATTTTCCTCTGACCGCTCTTATCAACAAGGTGTTTGTTTCCACCCACTCAATGTTTTTCGCACCATTCTGTGTAAACTCTAGAGACTGTTGTGCGTGAAAACCCCAGGAGATCAACAGTTTCTGAAATACTCAAACCAGTGTATCTGGCATAAAACACCCATACCATAGTGAAAGTCACACTTTGAGATCACAATTTTTCCCATTCTGATGTCTGAAGTGAACATTAACCGAAGCTCTTGATCTGCAGCTGTATGATTTGATGCGTTGTGCTGCCGTCAAGGGATCAGCTGATTAGACAACTGCATAAAACAGGTGGTGTATGGGTGTTCCTAATAAAGTGGCCAGTGAGTGTGTATGGATATGATATTTTTGTCCTATCGTATATGAGGGGCAATGAAAGTTCCAGGACTGTTCCTTTTGCGAATAAACAGGAAAAACACGACCAATGCAGAGAGAAGTCATAAATGACAAATACAACTGAATCATAAACGAAATAGATTTGTTGGAATGCGGGTGTCTTATGTTACAACCTGTACAAAATATGAACGAGTACATGCCATAATACACCGTCTGAAGGAGCTCAGACTTTACAGGTACGGAGCTCAGATATTACTGGTAATGGTAGCATCAGATTCCGAAAGGAATTAAACACAATAACGAAAACACTTCTTTGGAATCATAAAAGCACAAAGCAAAAGTCACTTCCTCTTTCACTTTTACAAACTCATGCATTTACTTTATCCAGATAATTTTCCCCCTGCGTTCCTGGAACATGTGATGACTGTTTATTTTCCCCCCCATGAACAGGGTCAGTCTCATATGTACATGTGGATGTGTTCAGGGTATTTACTGAAGGCCCCTCCACAAGACATATTGTTTTAACTAGTAATCTGGGTCTGATTATTCAGAGACCTGCATGTTTGCTTTTCACATGTAATCTCTAGCTTGCCTCGTCCTGCTGCTAACTAAACAGAAACAGGGGGAGGTAGGGGACCCCTGTACCAGCCGCCAGGGCCTAATGGACATGGACATATCCGGACCTTTGTTGCCATCATCCAGGCATGAGTGTTTCAGCTAACCCAGGCTTTAAAGAGCAGCTTTCTGGTGACCGTGAAGAGGCCTTGACTGGTTAGACAAAATAGGCCAAATCTCAGGAGACCTCCACCCGACAGAATGAGGGCAAATATCTTTACACACCAATACCAGCTATATTTACAGGCGAGATGGCATGCTCAGGGCGATTCCCAGATTTTTTTGGTTCTTTACATACATACTAGGATTCTATTTTTTTCCAGCATGTGCCACGAATGACACTACAAAACGCTAAACGAGTCTAAACCAGATGGAGACATGAAAAGTCTCCCATGACAAAAATCACAATATAGCATTCTAAATGAAGTAGTAGGTAAAGTGCACAAACTTAAAAAAAAAAATTAAGATATAAATTAAAATAGCATTGCAATCAACTAAGCAATATTTCTAGATGAGGTTTTGTTTTGGTGAAATATTTACGGTAAGTATGCGTTTATAAACCCTTAAAAGGTAGACAGCCTTTCAGATTTTTCAAATGTAGGTCATAAAAAGAATTTTCCCCGACACTCAATTATTTTTGTTTAGTGGACCGAAAGCTACCGAATTCGAATCACAGGCTTCAAATTTTATTAGGTTTTTTAATAGAACAATTAATGAATTTAGGGCCACGTGGCCCTAAATTCTCCAGTATTTTTTCCTGCTTCATCCATGACCCAGTTCAAGATACTACGTCGTGCATCACGTGGTGGGCTTTCCCCATTCACGCAAGGCCTTGTGGGATACAAATTTGAAACAGGGGAGGAAAATGGAGGACAAGAAAGTGTATGAATGAAACGTGAAAGAGTGACTACAGTAACGGAAAGTGAAAATAAAAGACGTTATGTTGTGAAGGAACGGAAACGTAGGACCAAACTAAAATATCGACGGTCAGCGACCACCTCGGTGTGATCAGCTATTCATTTAGCGACAGAATGATGTAACGGTCAATGCACGGTCAAGATAAACTTGTGCGTGTGCACACGAACTTCCGCTGTCTGCTTGACCACACGAAGCGAGCGATTTCATGCACATTATTCGCTTGAGAATCCCCTCAAATTAAATAACTTCCCAGCCACAGAATGGCCTGATATTCTGTAAGATATTACAGAAATAAACGTCACAATGACCAAATTTCAGAGGGAACTAACTTTCACCGATTTTATGAAATCGAAAGGCCGTCTCACTTTAAACATATTTCTAAACCCTTAAAATGTACACAGAGATTGTATTAGGGATGGGTGATAAATTCGATTCAAATGTATTTATTTCATCGGATAAAAGTACATATCAGATGTTATAATTTTAGATTTAAAAAGCAAAAAAAGCATTAGTTTCAATATTTACAATTATGAAAAACACTCCAAAATCTATAATAATAATAATAATAATAATAAACTAGTGCGGGCGGCACGGTGGTGTAGTGGTTAGCGCTGTCGCCTCACAGCAAGAAGGTCCTGGGTTCGAGCCCCGGGGCCGGCGAGGGCCTTTCTGTGTGGAGTTTGCATGTTCTCCCCGTGTCCGCGTGGGTATCCTCCGGGTGCTCCGGTTTCCCCCACAGTCCAAAGACATGCAGGTTAGGTTAACTGGTGACTCTAAATTGACCGTAGGTGTGAATGGAAGTGTGAATGGTTGTCTGTGTCTATGTGTCAGCCCTGTGATGACCTGGCGACTTGTCCAGGGTGTACCCCGCCTTTCGCCCGTAGTCAGCTGGGATAGGCTCCAGCTTGCCTGCGACCCTGTAGAAGGATAAAGCGGCTAGAGATAATGAGATGAGATAAACTAGTGCATCTCAAAAAATTAGAATATTGTGAAAAAGTTCAATATTTTCCATCAGTTATTTAAGAAAGTGAAAATGTTATATTATAGACTCATTACACAAACTAAAATGTTTCAAGCATTTTTCTATTTTAATCAGTATGGCATACAGTACAAAAGCATAAAAAAAAAAACACCATCTCAAAATATTAGAATATTTCATTTTGAGTTTGAGTAAAACAGTATAAACACAGTGTATCTCTTGATCTAGTTCAGTACACACAACCACAATCATGGGGAAGACTGCTGACTTGACTGTTGTCCAGAAGATGATCACTGATGCCCTCCACAAGGAGGGTAAGACACAAAAGGTCATTACTGAAAAGGGTAGCTGGAAAAGGTGCGCAAGCAACAGGGATGGCCGAAGTCTTGAGAGGATCGTCAAGAAAAGTTGATTCAAGAACTTGGGAGAGCTTCACAAGGAGTGGACTGAGGTGGGGTTTACATTAGACCGTATCAGCGGATCATCAGATTAACGTTTTTAAAACGATTAGCATGCACACAGCAACGCCAATACACGATTCGCGTGCACACAGCAACACCAATACACGGATACGCTCGGCTCCGCAGGCATCCTGCGCTCCAAATCACTCCGCCCTGAACAGCGAGTGCCCTCTGGAGGGTGCGCACTCCGGCCCTGCGCAGCTCACAGAGCGCGCGAGTGAAGTGCACGAGCAGTGATTCGGGACTGAGCCGCTGTGTGTGAGATCCTAGTGCATATCGGGCATGTGCGTCACTTACCACTTGCAAGTGGAAGGATGGCAAGCCTAAAGACAATCATAACTACACAATGGGCAGTATTTGCATCAGTATTTGCAGTATTTTCATACTTTTATACTCTTTAATGAAAGGTGATACAAGGCGGAAGTCCGCGCCGTTTTTCAGCAGTCGCGTCACATGACCAACGCCAGCGAATCAGGAAGGTGGATGTCACAGTGACGTTGTCCAATGACGACGCCAGCTAGAGCTCAGTACAGCGTATCCGCGTATTCTCAATGTTTACACAGCACCGGACCAGACACGATCTGGATTGAATACGTGGACCCTGGCGGATTCCCGTTTCCCGGCGTTTCCAGGCGTTTTAATGTAAACAGACAGTGCATCCGCGAAGAAAACGAGACAGATACGGTCTAATGTAAACTTGGCCTGAGGCTGGTGTCAGTGTATCAAGACCCATCACGAACAGGCATCTTCAAGAAAGGGGATACAACTTTTGCATTCCTAATATCAGGCTACTCCTGAGCCAGAGACAATGTCAGAAGTGTCTTATCTGGGCTAAGGAGAGAAAGAAATGGACTGTTGCTCAGTGGTCCAAAGTTCTCTTTTCAGATGAAAGTACATTTTGCATTTAATTTGGAAATCATGGTTCTAGAGTCTGGAGGAAGAGTGGAGAGGCACAGAATCCAAGGTGTTTGAAGCCCAGTGTGAAGTTTCCACAGTCTGTGATGATTTGGGATGCCATGTCATCTGCTGGTGTTGGTCCACTGTATTTTATCAAGTCCAAAGTCAACACAGCCATCTACCAGGAGATTTTAGAGCACTTCAAGCTTCCATCTGCTGACGAGCTTTTTGGAGATGCTGATTTCCTTTTCCAGCAGGACTTAGCACCTACCCACAGTGCCAAAACTACTACCAAATGGCTTGCTGACCATGATATTACTGTGTTTGATTGGCCAGCCAACTTGCCTGACCTGAACCCCATAGAGAATCTATGGGGTACTGTCAAGAGGAAGATGAGAAACACCCGACCCAAAAATACAGATACGCTGAAGGCCACTATCAAAAGCAATCTGGGCTTCAATAACACCTCAGCAGTGCCACAGACTGATCACCTCCATGCCACACTGTATTGATACAGTAGGTAATTCATGGTAAAGGAGCCCCAACCAAGTACTGAGTGTATAAATGAATATACTTTTCAGAAGTTGGACATTTCTGTATTGTAAATCCTTTTTTTGATTGATCTTAGGGAATATTCTAATAATTTGAGATACTGGATTTCTGATTTTCATGAGCTATAAGTCATAATCATCAAAATTAAAACAAAAAAGGCTTTAAATATTTCACTTCACATGTAATGAATATAGAATATATGAAAGTTTACCTTTTTGAATTAAATTATGAAAAAAAGCAACTTTTTCATGGTATTCTAATTTTTTGAGATGCACTAGTAAATAAATAAAAATTGCATTTAAACAGTAACCCATTAAAATAAATAAATAAATAAATAAATAAATAATAAAAAAACCCTGTGCTTAAAACATTCAGTGTTTATCTTAGGTCTTATACAGGTTTTATTTCTGAGGCAAAACTTTAAAAAAAATTTCTAAAATTGCCAGTTTCTCAGATATAGGTAGACAGTGATCTCATTTTTTTAAATAAACTTACAGACTGGAAGCAGCTAATTTGATAAGATTTTGTAGTTAAAATTGCAAAATATTAATAGATTTAAATATTTTATATATATATATATATATATATATATATATATATATATATATATATATATATATATATATATATATTTTTTTTTTTTTTTTTTCTCCTTAATATTTTCTGCTTAAATAAATAAAAAGTAGGTGTTTAACAGTTTATGTTGCACCATTTACAGATTTCTGCAACACAGTTTTGGTACAAGATTTTTTATACGGAGTATTTTCTGGGGCCTGAAATGACCCAAATTACCATAAATTCCAACTTCAAATTACATACAAATCAGTCCAAATAATTTTAGCCCATGTGCAAGCGGGTGGAGAGAGACAAGTTTCTGAACCTCATGCCAAACATTCAGTTTCTGAACATTCTTGTCCTTGCCTACTTAGCAACCAAATACTTCAGACAACAGCAACCATAAACAGCTCATGATACACATTAGCATGTAGCCTTCACAAAAATAAACACCACTTCACATGCAACTGCACAACTCCTACTCCCATTAACTTGAACTGGAACCCAACAGGCTTAAAAACTGCAGGTATCTAGAAACATCACCGCCACAACAAACTCCAAGGAGTTAGCGGGACTCTTCAGATCTTCGGCCAATAGTTGCTCTATACAATCCTCGCTAATTAGCAAAGTCAAAGTGTCGCATGTCAAACACGGCCATTAGTATTGGTCCCAGCACGTTTAAGAGAACTCAGTCCTGTGTTTGTTCCCCTGCCAGGGTGAATCTGCCTTCATTAGTTTCCAGCAAATCCCTTCAGAAGACTCCATAAAGCCCCGTCCATTCGACTTACCGTATGACTTTCACAAGTAGAGGCTTCCCGAGGGAAAAGCAGTGACCTGTGACAGGTTGAAGCGCCAGGTTTAAGACAGCAGCCATTCATCCCATGTCCTAGCTCAGCAGCAGTAAAGTCGGTGGTGTTCCAGATGTAAAGCCGCAGCTAATTTGGTCAGTTTTATAGAGTCAAGCCTGTCAAACCCCTTAGCATGCGGATAGTGAGTCACACTCCGTCTTTACACATGACAAGCGCACAAGATGTAAAGAAGTAGTCAGAAATAAACCCAATTCATGCAAAATATTAACTACCATCTATTTACGATCTTTAATTGATTAAAAAGATCGCCTTTCAAAAAAGTCCAAATGTGATGGCTGGCTGTGATTATTAGATATGAAAACTTTAAAAATATAATATCCCTTGCTTGACACTGGAACTGCTCAGCTTGAGCAACGCACTAGATCACAAGGTCTCATTGATGGCATAATCGGAATGATGTGGGGGAACTATTACACGCCCACACACTTAAAGACAAATAGGCAGCTGCATTCAGGATCTCTAATGATTTTTCCATAAAGTCCTACCGGGGTCAGGTCACGTTTCCTCTGAAGACCAAACATGGTCAACCAGACAAATCAAACTCCCCACCCCAGCCCCCATGAGGCTGACTTCCTAGTTTTTGAGAACCTGCACCCCACCCACCCCATTAAAACTTTTATTTCAAATGAATTCAAAACATTCTCCATTTACAGTGACAGAAAGCAATCTTTCTTTTCAAGCCAGAAACCCAAATCGAGACAAGATCACAAAGTGAGGGTTGGGGCGGGAATCCTAGGAGGTTGGTTAAAACACCTGCACAACTGTCAATCATTCCAGATTCATACATCCATTGGCTCATCTGCCATTGGATTAAAAATCAGGGTTCCCGCTGGCGCTCATCATCAACGAACATAATCCATCAGTGACGAAGAGAAAATTACTAGCAGTCATCAGTGATGAACGTATCAGTCATTATCATGCATCATCTTTTACATTACAGAAATCCCTCCACAAATCCCTACGCTTGCAGAAATCCAACCGCAGTGGAGAGACGGCAGGAATCCAGAGTGTAAACAATGAGCACGTACTTGTGACCAATAAAAATTGCCTACTAATGACCAAATGAGCACAAAGCTTTTCACCAATCGCAATGCGTCTTAGTTGGCCTGGTGTGGCAGTGTAATTATCTCTGCGTGAAGCAAACAATGGGGCAGTCTAAGCTGGTGACGTTTTTTTAGGCGGTCTTCGTCAAGCACTGAAGATGATTTAAGGGCTGAAACAGGCACGGGGGAGGCACACTCAGAGCCCTACCGTCCCCGAGCACATCACACAGTGTCAGTAATACAGGGGTTGGTAAAAAACGCCAAAGTGCTGTCAGCCACGGTAAGCGACTGAAGGGAGCTATGTTTCGGGCATCACAGTGTTGAGTTCCCGTGGCGAATGTATGATGTAAAACACGGTGTCATTCTGTGTTCGGTTTGTAAATTGACAGGAAACTTGGATTCCTTCACTGTTGGTTGGTCCAATGTACAATTCGCACGGGATAAGTATTACCTATGGACCTCTGGTAATTCGCAATTACCCCCGCACCTCTGTGTTATTGTGTGGCGCATTCGGACGGGATAAGCAAAAGTCTGTAATTCACTGAATTTACAGACATTGTGACCGGATTGTGACAATCAATACAGTTGTAGCATGTTGGAAGTGCCAACATATTACTGTAGTACATTAATGGTGCATTAATAAGGTAGGATGAAAACACAGTAGGCATAAGAATAGCACTGTATCCAAATTAAGAGAGGGGAAACGCATATGATAGGGATGCAGTATGTTTGCTCCACGCTCTCAAAATGAGAAGGCGGGGTCACTGCAAATGAAAACAGTCTCGAGATGACAATGTAAGTGAACAGGCAGTTTATGGCGCTGTTTACACATAGCCGGGTATTTTGCTAAACGAACATTTGTCTTCCCTCCGTTAACCAAAATATCTTCGTATTGCTGTGTCATGGGGGTTAGCGTGGCTCCTTACCATATGCTGCCACACAAGCCATCCAGTTGAAGATTCTTTGTGCTTTCTTCTTGGAGTTCTTCTTGGAGCTGTTTCTGCTTATCTGGTTCAAATACGGGATAGGCCTACTACCACTCGCCCCTGAAATGCTGTTTATCAAAATTTCACCCGTATCCTCCATTATTCACTCCAGAAAAGTACAAGAGACGCGCGTTTAATAATTACAAACACAGACATGCGCATTCACACGGGACTTGTATTACCACTGGACGTCTGTGTTTTGCCGAAACACAGTAGGTAATTCGCGGCGGAATTATTACTTGGCAAATTACGGACATGGCGCATTCGCACGGGACTAAGAACTCAGACATTCTCTGTAATTATTCCCAATTACCAGAGGTCCACAGGTAATTCTTATCCCATGTGACTAGGGCTCAAGATCCTTCTTGACTCCGTTCAATTGTAAATCAAGCTTTGCAGTGAAGTAAAAAGACTAAAGGGAGTCCTAAAACTGGACTTCTATGCCTAACAGAAATGTGGCAGAGCCAACAGGATTTTATTAGCTTCAACCAAGCTACCCCACCTGGATACACCTACACTTACAAGCCCCGCGGCCATGGCCGCGGTGGTGGACTTGCCATCATACACCATTCTGATTTCGTGGTCAAAGAACATCCTGTCAGTGTATCATCCTTTGAATGTCTACATCTTACTGTGAATGGTGCTGCACAGCTGCAATTGGTCCTCATATACCGACCACCTAAAGCCTTCGCCAGCTTCCTCCCTGAGCTGCTTGCTGCTGTCTGCCCCCTGTCCCCATCAACCATCCTACTGGGTGACTTCAATTCATGTGGACAATAGCAGCTGCTCTTTTGCAGCCGACTTTCTGTCACTCCTGGACTGTTTCAACATCACTCAGCATGTGCATGGCCCCACCCACAGCAAAGGACACACCCTCGATCTGGTATGTAGTACCGGCTCACCTCCATTACATCTGGAATGCAATGACTTGGCCATATCAGACCATTATGCCATTCTGTTCTCGATCCCTGTACCCCTCCGCAGACAATGCTGTATGCGGACAATCACTTTTCGCAATATCAAGAATGTGTCTCTGCCTCTGCTATCCCAAACTCTAGTGACCCATCTTGCAGCCCCTGACTCTGACTCTGCCCTCCCAGTGGATACCCTGGTGGAACATTATAACACCGCACTCTCCACCAGCCTGGATGCTGTGGCCCCAACCATCACCTGATCTGCCTCTTTCTCCCGACCTGCTCCCTGGTTTACATCTGAGCTTTGCCTCATGAAGTAAACTGGGCGTCGGCTCGAGCGACGGCATAAAACATCTGGCCTCATTGTCCACCTGGAGGCTTACAGGGACCATGTCAGGAGCTACAAGCAGGCCCTCACCACTGCCAAAACTCGCTACTTCTCCACTTTCATAAATAACCAGCAACATCATCCCAGGATGCTTTTTTCAACAATCAACCGCCTTCTCCACCCTCCTTATACACCCCAACCATCCGACGCTGCTGACCTGTGCTCCAGGTTTCAAGACTTTTTCATATCCAAAGTCAACACCATCCACCAGCAGCTACTTTCCACACCTCCAACCACAACTCAACAACATGATGACGAGCCACCTGGCACTCTCCAGCTATGGCAGGACATCTCCATCCCTGCTGCCTGTCCACCGCAGCACCGCCTCTCCTGCTTCACTTTACTGGACCATGCCCAGGTCCTCGACCTGGTGACTAAAGCCAAGCCATCATCCTGTCTGCTGGACCCCATGCCTACCATCTTGGTCAAATCATGTCTTCCTACCCTCTGCCATACCATGATGACTATCATCAACACATCTCTGGAGTCTGGTGTTGTGCCCACCAGCTTCAAAACCGCTGCGGTCATCCCCACTTTGAAAAAGCTTGGTCTGGACCCTGACGACCCAAACAACTACCGTCCTATCTCCAACCTTCCTTTCCTTAGTAAAATCTTGGAAAGAGAAGTGGTGGCCCAACTCCAGCAGCACATGTCCCACCATGAGCTCTTTGAACCTTTACAATCTGGCTTCAGAGTGCACCACAGTACAGAGACTGATCTTGTCAAAATCACCAACGACCTTCTCACTGCTGTAGATAATGGCTATATCACCATCCTCATCCTCCTGGACCTCTCAGCAGCTTTTGACACAGTCTCTCACTCCATCCTCTTGCAGCGGCTCTCTGAGTTCACTGGACTATCAGGCACAGCACTTCTCTGGTTTCACTCATACCTATCCAACCGGCAACAATTCATCACACTCAAAGACTCCCGTTCTACCACAGCAACCATCAGCCACGGCGTTCCGCAAGGTTCGGTGCTTAGCCCTCTTCTCTTCACCATATACATGCTCCCTCTTGGACGCATTATTCGCTCCCATGGTCTCAGCTTCCATTGCTACGCCGACGACATACAACTATACATCAGCACCAAACCCTCTGCTCAGCTCCCCCCCACACCTCTCATTCTATGTCTGCAAGACATCAAAACATGGATGACCAACAATCTTCTCAAGCTGAACAGCAATAAAACTGAGCTCATGGTGGTGGCACCAGCACCACTGCTCAGGAAGGTTGGAGATTTCCACCTGGACATTGATGGCTGCTCCATCACCCCATTCCATGAAGTCCGTAACCTGGGTGTCATCTTGGATTCATCACTATCATTCCAGTCTCATATCAAAAAAGTCACTAAATCTGCTTTCTTCCATCTCCGAAACATCTCCAGACTCAGGCCCTTACTTTCAAACACAGTTACAGAGACTCTCACTAATGCCTTTATCTCCTCCCGTCTAGACTATTGCAATGCTATTCTGCTTGGTCTACCCAATAAGGCCATAGACAGACTGCAATATGTCCAGAACTCTGCTGCCAGGATCCTTACAGGCACTAGGCCCTGGCAGCACATCACCCCCATTCTCAAACAGCTTCACTGGCTCCCCATCAAATCTCGCATCATCTTCAAAGTCCTCCTCCTCACTTTCAAGTCCCTTCATGGCCTGGCCCCCCATTACCTTTCTGAGCTCCTCCACCCCTATACTCCCTCAAGATCCCTGGGGTCCTCATCCAAGGGCCAGCTGGTCATTCCGCGTTCCAGACTTAAGGCCACCAGTGACCGAGCATTTCATGTAGCTGCTCCATTTCTGCGGAACAAACTAGCCAACACCATTCAGCATGCCCCTTCACTGGCAGTGTTTAAGCAACATCTCAAAACACATCTTTTCTTGGAGGCCTTTGGCTGCTAGTTTCCATAAGCACATACACCTACATACGCACCTACACAGATACCTTGTTAACTGACCTTGGGTGTTTTGAAAGGCACTATATAAAACGAAAGTATTATTATTATTATTATTATTATTATTAATAATACCTCCTTTGAATAATTCCATGCTAAAATAACCTTAAGTAAGCTCAAACTAAAGAGGTTTATTTTAGGTTAATGCCCAAAATCAAGTCATCAGAGGCCGAAGTGGAGCCCAAATTTTATATGTAATGGAGAGGCCTAGCTGTATCTGTACAAATATTTGAACTGCACCAGTTTGGTTGGTGTAAACCTGTATTAAATCCACTTTGATAAGTCGGCAACTAAGAAAAACACAGAATAAGTGAAGAAAAAAATAAGAAAAAGTGAAGAATACTTCTCTGTCTTGATTTTTCAAGGAAAAAAAAAAAATTTTCAGAACCCAGGAGGAACGCTGAAAAATACTGCTCTTTTGGCCTTTTTTTTTTTTACATTCCAGCTCACATATACCCCTTTTCCACCAAATAAGTTCCAGGGCTGGTTCGGAGCCAGTGCTGGTGCTGGTTCACAACTCGTTCAACTTGCGAGCCAGCTGAGAACCAGCTTGCTTTTCCATCGCTCGCGGTGCTAAGACACGTCATTACGTCGCCGTATACGTCAGTTACGTTGTTGTATACGTCGTTACGTCGCTGTATACGTCAGTTACGTCGCTACGTTTGCATAAACCTTGGCGCGAATATCGAAGCAAAAACAACGCGGAAGAAGCAGCAGCAACAACAATAATAATGGATGACTTCGCGTTTGTACAGCTGCTGCTTCTCGTCGCTTAAAAATGGCGATCTTTCGCAGTCTTGTTATTGTTGTCGGTCTTAACAACTCTGCCCCCCCGCTGATGTAAGCAGTTCTTTCCTCTGGCCCAGCAGAGAGTTGGTGCTAGCCTGGAACCGGTTTTTCTGGCCCCAGAGCCAGTTCTTTGTCAGTGGAAACAGAAAACCCGGTTCCAAACTAAGCACTGGCCCCGAACCAGCTCTGGAACTGCTTTGGTGGAAAAGGGGCATTAGAGGTTAAAATGTAGTGTTCCTGCACAAAATGTGTAAAGGTTGGCAGATCTGATACAATCATTTTCAATATTTTTTATTTTCCTAATCACCCCTCATGCATTTGGAATTCCTCCCCAAAGTTTGAACACCTATGTACTAAACAGAAAAGCTGTAACCATTTCATTCCAACTAAAAAAAAAAAAAAACCGAAAACTTAAAGTGCCATTCCACCATTGGATGTATTCTTTGGCATAAAATACAATATATTTTGACAACATATATAAATGGTATCACTAGATAGAGAAATCTTTTAGCTTCAAAATAATATATCAAACATAATTTTTTTGACAACAACAAGTATATTAATTTTGCGACCAAAGTCACCTACCCTTTTAATTTCCGTGCGTGACGTCATCGGCAGGTTCCCCTTCTTGTGTACCACGTGACATGTGACGTGGCACATATCAGCAATGGCGGATAGAACACGATAAAAACAATACCAATAAATCTAGCTAATACCAATAAATCTAGCTAACTGAAAGATTAACTCAATTTTTCGCAATTTTTTTGGCTCCCATATATGAGGAGGAATGACTCTCTCACTTTGGGGGTTTCCTGGTCTAAAAATAGACCGACACGTGGTACACAAGAAGGGGAACCTGCCGATGACATCACGTTTCACTACCGCGCGGAAATTAAAAGGGTAGGTGACTTTGGTCGCAAAATTAATATACTTGTTGTCAAAAAAATTATGTTTGATATATCATTTTGAAGCTAAAAGATTTCTCTATCTAGTGATACCACTTATATATGTTGTCAAAATATATTGTATTTTATGCCAAAGAATACATCCAATGGTGGAATGGCACTTTAAGGTTTTGTCATTTTGTGTAACTTGCACTTTGACTTTAATCTATCTACTTTTAGTGTCTCCTTCAAAGACAGATCTACGGGGCACGTCACCTGGTGTAATAATCTGGCACAACTGTCACGGACAAGCTGCACGAATCTACAGTCTGAGCTAGAAAGAAATCAGCCCCAGCCTCACTTTATCCTGCTGTAGCTTTTACTTATGATCATTGGCACGTTGTTTCACAAAAATCCAAAATAATGCATTTTTAAAAATTTAGTAACCTCAAGTAATCTGACGTGGATGTCAGATAAACCATTATATTGACGTCTTTTTATCTTTGAAAGACAGGCAAACTTATCCTGGCTAGTCCATTTATACCAGCTACCTCTTGGTCTCCTGAAACTCTTACCTTTCAGCCATGTTACCTTGTCCATTTTTGTATTAGTACCAGATATATGACAGCAAGCGAGCGAGCAAGAGAATTAAAAACATTTGATATGGGATGTTGATTTAACATGTCCTGACCTGACCAACACATAAGAAAAAGAACAAGGAATAACAATTGTTATAACTTGTTCCACAGGACTTTATCACCACTAAATCTCTGATCCAACAAACCGCCTACATTTAGTTTCACACCACCACGCAATAACAGTGTGTTTCACTTGGCTAGATGAAAGCCCTGTGATATTTTCCTATCCAGTGGAGGTATCTTAATCTGCATCTGACTGGCTGCTTTCTGTAAACCAAAACTTCAGAACTCCTGTCACATCCGCTGGAAATGCAAACAAATTAATTACGATCCCATGGGTTGGGAACACCCAGCTCAGTCCACACTAACGGAAACTTTCATTCGCAACAATACCACAGCAGCAGTTTCACAACTTGTGGCCCAAACCGCTGCTAAACAACCAGTCGACATGAGTTAAAATATTTTTTAATCAGAACCACATTGCAACTTCTGGTCATCGGAGTTTAGAACTTTATCGACAAAACATCAAGCTCTGTTATTTAAATTTGCCAATCAAGAGTTGTTCCTGTAAAACGCAGAAGGCAAACATGTCCTGCCCTGCATGGCCAGCTGACCCCTTCCCTTCAAACGAATCGGTACCTACAGTGATCAAGGGGGAAGCCTTCAAAGGAAACAAAAGCAGGCCAGACGTCTGAATAAGGTAGCCTTTTTTAAAACTATGCCAACCCGACACAGCGCTTGAATAGCAGCTTCCTTTGATCTTTTCTCAAGTAGACACTGGCGGCTGCATTTGAGCAGATGAGCTCCTCCTCATGCCAGAGTACACAGACAGGAGAACATCTGTTTTTGAATCCCTTTCAACACCTGTCGAGAAGAAAGCATCTACCTGTGACATTCAGACAGGGTGGGAAAGAAGTATGATGCTCCTTTTCTCACCCGAGGGTAAATGACAGTAAGCGAATCAGGCGGCTGACGCAAATTTGAGCCGCTCTGAGTCAGATTCTCTTTACTGCTCTAACATGCAAGTGTGAATAAACAGGACAGAAAAACAATTGCACTACTTAAACATTACGATCTCAAACCCAGTAGAGCAGGAGAAGTCTGATGAGCTTTTGAAGAATGATCTGATTTTCTCACACTGGCATGATTTTAATAAATTAGAAGGAAAAAACACACACGACTACTGCTGGATATCTTGTCGTATTTTCCCCCCCTCTCAGAATTCAACCTATCTGAAGACGGTTCGGTTTAAGCCATGATCCAAGAAAACAAACCGTGGAGAATCTCTTTTCCTTCTATTCACTCATTTTAATACACAAAACCTTTGCAAACTGAAACAAATTCATCACGTTAAGTACAAACCTCATTTCATTCCAATAGACACCAAACACCACTTTCTTCATTTTATTATATTTGTAGATTAATCTTTGCACCCTGCTTCATCATTGTCAAACACGAGCTTTTCCTTTTAAGGTAAAGCTGCAAAAAGTACTCGAGACAGAAACTAAGGTGCTCGCCCTGTTGTGGAGAGATGGACAGTTAACAAGGACATGCTAAAACGCAAATGGAGGTGCGCGCGTGTGTGTACGGTCTTCGTGGCTTCAGGTTTCCAAAGAGATCTTATATCACACAGAGATCATTTCTCCTAAAACAACTACAACGCACATGAATATGGTTTGGAGCAGAACCGTAAAGCATAATAGATCTGAAAGTGTGTTAGAAACGCAAATAATTTAAAAAACAAAAGCATGGTGTATACCCCAAAAACAAATCTTTATTAAAAAGTTTGTTCTCGATTGAAAGTCTACAGAAACTTTGGGGTTCCCCCCCCCGCTATGAACTGACTCCACCTGCACTACTGCCCAAATCCCCCCCAAAAACCTCACAATGAATCAATAAAATTGTTCGGCATGCAAGAAAAGTCTGTTAATAGCCTACACACACACACACGAGCCCAGACAATGTAATTTGCTGACTAGGAACCAGATTAAGAATTCACACTCATTTCAGAAAACGTATGACCCTAAAACTGCATCATTGCATCAGACAAATTCAGCAAGTAGGTCTTGTAAAATGTAGCACGTATCAACAGTGATGTGTCCAGGATATTGCACGGACCCTTTCGTTTGTCCTGTTGCTCATATTACTGTCCTGAAACAGCCTGTACGTCACACTCATTCAGAGAATCCACTGATATATTGCCCAAGAACCTCTGAGAATACGTACTTACTACACTAAACATACTGCTATCATTTTTGTGTATCCTTGTCATATTTATACTAACAATCTACCTTCTCACTTGTTATAGTCTTATTATCATGCTGCTGTAACACTAATTCACTTCAGTATGAGGGGATAATAAAACATAAAAAGCTCATAGGCTATTATGGGCGGCACGGTCGCCTCACAGCAAGAAGGATCTGGGTTCGAACCCAGCGGCCGGCGAGGGCCTTTCTGTGTGGAGTTTGCATGTTCTCCCCGTGTCTGCGTGGGTTTCCTCCGGGTGCTCCGGTTTCCCCCACAGTCCAAAGACATGCGGTTAGGGTTAATATGGGACGGCCTTGGGCTGAGGTGCCCTTGAGCGAGGCATCTAACTCCCAACTGCTCCCCGGGCGCTGCTAGCATGGCTGCCTGCTGCTCTGGGTGTGTGTGTTCACTGCTTCAGATGGGTTAAATGCAGAGAGGAATTTCACAAGTGTGTGATGAATAAAGTTGAGCTTTTTTTCCCTTTCTTTTTTTCTTTCTATTTCATCGTATCTCATCTTAAATCCACCTGACTATTTTTTCAGGTGAGAGAAACCTCGAAGAGAATGTGAAAGCTTGCTTAGAAGATAAAGGACATTAAAACGGATCAGGCACAACTGAGTAATAGATATTATGAGCGCCCAAACAAACCCAAACAAACACAAATGACAGACTCAAGTTCAGCACTTCCTGTCAGACTATTATTAATTCATGTAAACATTTTATACAGCAGCAATGCTTTATTATCGTGCTTGCAAAACAAAGCATGATATTGTTCTTCCTAGGCCGCTTCTTATTCCCGGTTTTTCTTCCAGCATTGTTTCTGTGAATAATTCTGCAAGAATCGATTAACGTAGAAACTTTTATTTGAACTTTGAAGCGTAGGTCTTGAAAAATGACACTCAAACTGTTATTTTAAATTACTAAGATATTAAAGAAAAGCTTTTAACAATTTCCCATTGAAATGAGTTGTGGGATCTAACATCCTATAACCATCATCCGTCACTGCTGCAGTCTGTCTCTCTCACACACACACACACACACACACACACACACATTCCTTCACTTTCAATCAATGCATCTACCCAGGTATCTCTCCAACTTCCCCATCTCTCTCTCTCTCTCTTCGCCATCAATCTGTCTTAATATCATCAACTTCCTCATCTCCTTCTTAATTATGTCTAATATCTGTATCACTCCTCTTTCACTCCCTCCCCCTCTCACATCCACCAATCCATTCATCCGTGTTGTCTAACTTCCTCAGCTCTCATTTTTCTCGTTCTCTCACACTCATCCCCTCACTTTCAAATCAATACATCTACCCAGTCATCTCTCCCCACTTCCCCGTCAACCTACCTCTCTTTATTTCTGCCTTAATATCTTCAACTTCCTCATCCTTCTTAAATTTCTTTGTGTCTAATCTCTATAACCCCTCTCTTTCACTCCCCCTCTCTCACTCATTCCCTCACTTTCAAGCAATGAATCTATCTTCCCCATTTCATTGCGCTCTCACTCTCACACACACAGTGTCCATCAATCTACCTTTTCATTTATGTTTATATCTTCATCAGCTTCCTTTCTCTTCCTTAATTTCTTTGTGCCTAATCTCTCTGACCCTTCTCTCTTTCACTCCTCTCTCAAACCACTGTCCATTCATCCCATTTCATTTCTCTCTCCTCTCAAATCACTGTCCATTCCATTCCATTCCCCTCTCTCTCACACACACACAGTCCATCAATCTAACCTCTTCATTTCTTGTTTATATCTTCATCAGCTTCCGATCTTTTCCTTAATTTCTTTGTGCCTAATCTCTCTGACCCTTCTCTCTTTCACTCCTCTCTCAAATCACTGTCCATTCCATTTCTCTTCCTCACACACACTCACTCTCTCATCACTGTCCATTCCTCTCTCTCTCACACACACTCACTCTGTCCATCAATCTACCTCTTCATTTGTTTATATCTTCATCAGCTTCCTACCTCTTCCTTAATTTGTGCCTAATCTCTCTGACCCTTCTCTTTCACTCCTCTCTCAAAGCACTGTCCATTCCATCTCTCTCTCTCTCTCTCACTCACACACTTCTCAAATCACTCTGTCCATTCCATTCTTCTCACACACACACACCAATCTACCTCTTCATTTCTTATGTTTGTATCTTCATCAGCTTCCGATCTCTTCCTTAATTTCTTTGTGCCTAATCTCTCTGACCCTTCTCTTTCACTCCTCTCTCAAAGCACTGTCCATTCCATCTCTCTCTCTCTCTCTCTCACTCACACACTTCTCAAATCACTCTGTCCATTCCATTCTTCTCTCACACACACACACACACACACACACACACACCAATCTACCTCTTCATTTCTTATGTTTATATCTTCATCAGCTTCCGATCTCTTCCTTAATTTCTTTGTGCCTAATCTCTCTGACCCTTCTCTCTTTCACTCCTCTCTCAAATCACTGTCCATTCCACGCTCTCTCTCTCTCACACACACACACACACACACACTCCTTCACAATCAATGACCATCTGTCTTAATATATTTAAACGTCCCCATATCTTAATTTCTTTGTGTCTAAATGATGTTTAATCTCTCTCTCTCTCTCTCTCTCCATTTTCACAAGCACTAGGATATCCTTCAGGAAATGCAAATCTAGCTTAAAAAACAAACATCTCAGTGTCCACAAGGTAAGAGTCAATACAAACATCCTGGAGCTAATATTAGTGTCTGTCCCTTCATGCCCATGTGGCTGAATCTCTCGTGTGTGCAACTTTGCTGCTGTTTTAAAAACCGCTCTACGTGACAGCCAGCTTTAACCAAACCTTCATCCCATCCAACATTACAGAGGATCAGACCGAGCTTCGAGCACAGTGCAACACAGTTTTCATTCATAACTCAGGGTTAAGGAGGCTGTGAGGAGAAACAGAGTGTGTGCTGTCTGTGTTCATGTGGGAAAAGACACTCAAAGACTTTCCCATGGGCAGGAAAACCTGCCCTCCTGGACTCTCACCGTGTTTCCATGTACATCTTTAAATAAACGTTAAAATCTCACCTCTGTGTCCAGCTCACGTCCACTGAAGTTCCAGGAGTTACATGATGATCAGCACTGAGCTCCTCGCCGCTGCTCCGGCTTGAACTTTTGGATAATTCCTGAGCGCCAGAAGTCAAAATATTGCTAGCTTTATCGAGGAGAGGATGTTCGGTGAGCGAGTTGCTGTGCTGGACATGCCGGCTGTGCTGCACGGAGGCAGGAGAGGACACGGATAAGTAGTGGAGCTGTGCGGCGATGGGAGCTGCGGCGCTCCCGGCGGAGAGATGCAGAACCTCGGCTTTCTCCAGATCCACACTCCTCACTTTCCGCAGCTCTTTCCGTCTCCACTGCGCGCCTTCCCCGGCGTTTCTCTTCACCTTGCCGGGACTGCTCGGAACACCAGGCGCACTGCAACCACCCTGAGGTCCGCCCACAACATTCACACACTCAACTGACTCTAATAATCCCGACGACGAGGTCCGGCTCCCCGCCGTCGCCATTTTCTCTCCTGAATTTTTTTTGCCACTTAATAGGTGCAATTGGAGAGAGAGTGGAGGGAGCAGGGGGAGGAGCCGGTAGGAGGAGCCAAGGCACATACGTTTTGTTTACACGCGCTACTAAATGGAAGGCCATTGGGGTGTTTAAGTTTTGGCATTTCCTTATATGGTACAGTATGTCATTATCCGTTCACACTTGACTTACCCCTTTTAGACCAACAGGGAACAGGTTCCTGAACCGGTTCCGTTCAGGATTCTTTGAGCCTTGGTGAGAGAAGAAGAAATATATGTTATTTACCAGCTGGGAGGTCTGTATCGTGAAATACCGTGACCGAGGTCAGTATTCAAGGCCGAGGTCACGGTATTTCACCATACGGACCGACCTTAAGCTGGTAAATAATTAATTTTTTTCTTTACCAAATTCTAACAGAAAACGAGAGCGCCCGAAAGGGAAAACCGAGCCGAGCCACCATTTTGAATCCTCATTCACGGCTGTAATGCAAATTGCTTCCTCCTCGGTATACAAGTGCACTTCCATGGCAGGAAAAAAAACTACATTTTGCCGCCTATGTAGTCCTCTATTTATACAAAATTTAGTCATTCAGGATTCAGCCGTGTTTTTGCTTGGCGTTAGCAACAGTTACAGGTTTTTAGCTTTCTCCTGAAATGTTTTTTCTTTTATTTCTTCTTCCTCAGGGTAGTAAAACTCGCTTTCGCTGTGAAGACTGTCGTTATCACTATCCATGCTGTAAAATTAATGCTATTCTCCTAAGAAATGCTGGCAAAAATTTATAAGATTTTTGATGATCTTATAAATAAATCTTATTTAAAAAAAAAAGATAAATGTTGACAAAAAAATTCTACTATGTTTGTTGTTGTTGTTGTGAACGAGTGAGTCACCAGAGGTCCGTAACTGGGGTCCGTATTGTAGGATACGGACCCGCTCGCCAGCCAATCAGAGTGCAGGATTTGATGGAAACCGCACCGTGAAAAAAATAAATATATGTTATTTACCAGCTGGGAGGTCCGTATCGTGAAATACCGTGACCGAGGTCTCAAAAGTACTGAGCGAGGCCCTCTGGTCTGAGGTCAGTATTCAAGGCCGTGGTCACGGTATTTCACCATACGGACCGACCTTAAGCTGGTAAATAATATATTTATTTTTTTCTTTACCAAATTCTAACAGAAAATGAGAGTGCCCGAAAGGGAAAACTGAGCCGAGCCACCATTTTGAATCCTTATTCATGGCTGTAATGCAAATTGCTTCCTCCTCGGTATACAAGCGCACTTCCATGGCAGGGAAAAAAACTACATTTTGCCACCTATGTAGTCCCCTATTTATACAAAATTGAGTCATTCAGGATTCAGCCATGTTTTTGCTTGGCGTTAGCAACAGTTACAGGTTTTTAGCTTTCTCCTGAAATGTTTTCTTTTATTTCTTCTTCCTCAGGGTAGTAAAACTCACTATCGCTGTGAACACTGTCGTTATCACTATCCATGCTGTAAAATTAATGCTATTCTCCTGAGAAATGCTGGCAAAAATTTATAAGATTTTTGATGATCTTATAAATAAATCTTGTTTTTAAAAAAAAGATAAATGTTGACAAAAAATTCTACTATGTTTGTTGTTGTTGTGAACGAGCGAGTCACCAGAGGTCCGTAACTGGGGTCCGTATCCTACGATACGTACCCGCTCGCCAGCCAATCAGAGCGCAGGATTTGAAAGGAAACCGGACCGTGAAAAAAATAAATATATATTATTTACCAGCTGGGAGGTTCGTATCGTGAAAAACCATGACTGAGGTCTTGAAAATACTGACCGAGACCCAGAGTAAAACTCACTTTCACTGTGAACACTGTCGTTATCGCTATCCATGCTGTAAAATTACTGCTATTATACTGAGAAATGTGAAAATAAATGTTGACAAAAAATTGCTACTATGTTTGCTGTTGTTGTGAACGAGCGAGTCGACAAATGTCCATAACCGGGGTCCGGATCATAGGATTCCGGACTGTTCGCGAGCCAGTCAGAGCGCACGATTTGATGGAAACCGGACCATGAAAAAAATAAATATATATTATTTACCATATGGGAGGTCCGTATCGTGAAATACCGTGGCCAAGGTCTTGAATATACTGACCGAGGCCTCTTGCCTCTGAAGACTGCATTTGTTGTTCAAAAAGAGAAACTACCACGAGGACCTGAAAGCTATCTATGGGAGAAAGTCAAGCCATTTTGATGCTGACAGAAGAGGGAAAATCAATAAGAGACATTACACAAGCATTGGGCATAGTCAGTACAACAATTTGAAATGTCCTAAAAAAAAAAAAAAAAAACACTGGTGTACTAATAATTGGACAATGAACAGTCCAGTCAAAGAAAACAATAGAAACAGCTTCAAAATGGCTTGACTTTCTCCCATAGATAGCTCTCAGGTCTTCGTGGTAGTTTCTCCTTTTGAACAACAAATGCAGTCTTCAGAGGCAAGAGGCCTCGATCAGTATTTTCAAGACCTCCGTCACGGTGTTTCACGATATGGACCGACCTTAAGCTGGTAAATAATTTTTTTTTTCTTTATCAAATTCTAACAGAAAATGAGAGTGCCCAAAAGGGAAACCATATTTAGAACAAACCTGCTACAAGCTCGTCAAAAACCTGTTTGACAAGCTACGTCAGCTCGAAATTTTCCAAAAATAATACTCGCTTTCACTGTGAACACTGTCATTATCACTATCCATGCTGTAAAATTAATGCTATTACACTGAGAAATGTGAAAATAAATGTTGACAAAAAAATTATTACTATGTTTGTTGTTGTTGTGAATGAACGAACGAACGAGTTGCCAAAGGTCCGTAACCGGGGTCCGGATCGTAGGATTCCAGACTGTTCGCAAGCCAATCAGAGCGCATGATTTGATGGAAACCTGGCCGCGAAAAAAATAAGAAGACTTTGTCACATGATTTACATAAATAAACCAGAAAAAAGGTCTCTCGAATGCTATGAACTACCAATTAATGGGCTGGCACAGAGCTTTCATTAGTGTATGTACAAAGTTCACATATTCTCTTTGTGAGTTTCTTCCCAGTTTTCAGGTTTCCTTTCACCTCACACAAACATGCCATCGATGGATTGGCGACTCAAAGGGTGTTTTTACATGAAATGAACTCAGACCCTTCTGAAATGTGTCAAACTCGGGCCACCTCAGGAGGTGATCTTGGTTCAGTTTGCTTCAAGTCCACGTTACGGTACATCAGCGCTGAAGTGAAGCAGAAAGAGAACGGAGTCCTCTTTCAAAGGAACTTGCAATGTGAACAGTGAGTCTCTTTTCTCTTGATCCACTTTTTGGTTCATTATAAGAGGACTGAGTTTGGTTCGTTTAAAAGGGCCTATATGTGAAAACACTCTAAATTACCACTAGCTATAGATGAGTGTGTGAAAGTGTGCATGCATGGTTCCTTGTGATGGACTGGTGTTTAATCCAGGGTGTATTCCCAACTCGTGCTCAGTGTTCCTGGGATAGAGTCAAAGAAGCCTTTATTTATCACACATACAGTGGTGCTTGAAAGTTTGTGAACCCTTTAGAATTTTCCATATTTCTGCATAAATATGACCTAAAACATCATCAGATTTTCACACAAGTCCTAAAAGTAGATAAAGAGAACCCAGTTAAACAAATGAGACAAAAATATTATACTTGGTCACTTATTTATTGAGGAAAATTATCCAAATGTCTGTGATGACCTGGTGACTTGTCCAGGGTGTACCCCGCCTTTTGCCCGTAGTCAGCTGGGATAGGCTCCAGCTTGCCTGCGACCCTGTAGAAGGATAAAGCGGCTAGAGATAATGAGATGAGATGAGATTATCCAAATGAGTGGCAAAAGTATGTGAACCTTTGCTTTCAGTATCTGGGGTGACCCCCTTGTGCAGCAATAACTGCAACTAAACATTTCCGGTAACTGTTGATCAGTCCTGCACACCGGCTTGGAGGAATTTTAGCCCATTCCTCCGTACAGAACAGCTTCAACTCTGGGATGTTGGTGGATTTCCTCACATGAACTGCTCGCTTCAGGTCCTTCCACAGCATTTTGATTGGATTAAGGTCAGGACTTTGACTCGGCCATTCCAAAACATTAACTTTATTCTTCTTTAACCATTCTTTGGTAGAACGACTTGTGTGCTTAGGGTCATTGTCTTGCTGCACGACCCACCTTCTCTTGAGATTTAGTTCATGGACAGATGGCCTGGCATTTTCCTTTAGAATTCGCTGGTATAATTCAGAATTCGTTGTTCTATCAATGACAGCAAGCTGTCCTGGCACAGATGCAGCAGAACAGGTCCAAACCATGATACTACCACCACCATGTTTCACAGATGGGATAAGGTTCTTATGCTGGAATGCAGTGTTTTCCTTTCTCCAAACATAACGCTTCTCATTTATACCAAAAAGTTCTATTTTGGTCTCATCCGTCCACAAAACATTTTTCCAATAGTCTTCTGGCTTGTCCACGTGATCTTTAGAAAACTGCAGACGAGAAGCAATGTTCTTTTTGGAGAGCAGTGGCTTTCTCCTTGAAACCCTGCCATGCACACCATTGTTGTTCAGTGTTCTTCTGATGGTGGACTCATGAACATTAACATTAGCCCATGTGAGAGAGGCCTTCAGTTGCTTAGAAGTTACCCTGGGGTCCTTTGTGACCTCGCCGACTATTAAACACCTTGCTCTTGGAGTGATCTTTGTTGCTCGACCACTCCTGGGGAGGGTAACAATGGTCTTGAATTTCCTCCATTTGTACACAATCTGTCTGACTGGATTGGTGGAGTCCAAACTCTTTAGAGATGGTTTTGTACCTTTTTCCAGTCTGATGAGCATCAACAATGCTTTTTCTGAGGTCCTCAGAAATGTCCTTTGTTCGTGCCATGATACACTTCCACAAACATGTGTTGTGAAGATCAGACTTTGATAGATCCCTGTTCTTTAAATAAAACAGGGTGCCCACTCACACCTGATTGTCACCCCATTGATTGAAAACACCTGACTCTAATTTCACCTTCAAATTAACTGCTAATCCTAGAGGTTCACATACTTTTGCTACTCACAGATATGTAATATTGGATCATGTTCCTCAATAAATAAATGGCCAAGTATAATATTTTTGTCTCATTTGTTTAACTGGGTTCTCTTTATCTACTTTTAAGACTTGTGTGAAAATCTGCTGATGTTTTAGGCCACATTTATGCAGAAATATAGAAAATTCAAAAGGGTTCACAAACTTTCAAGCACCACTGTACAATCAAGCATAGCGAAATTCCTGCTCTGCATTTAACCCATATGAAGCAGTGAACACTTAGCAGTTGGGAGTTAGGTGCCTTGCTCAAGGGCACTTCAGCCATAATACAGAGGGAGGGGAAAGTGCTGTTTATTCACTCAACTGCCCTCACATTTTTCCTGCCAGTCCCAGGAATCAAACCAGCGACCCTTCAGGCCCAAGGCTGCTTCTCTAACCTTCAGGCCATGGCTGCCCCCAGCTAGCAAACAGCCCATGTTTTCACCAGTTTTGATCAGAACCATTGTAATCAAGGATGCGTCATGAACAGAATGTGTTGCACAATTCACAGCAGGAGTAAACAGTAGCCGCAAGATGGTGGAGCACACTGATTACCTGTAAGCTTTTGTTCTGTTTTTGCAGATATTTGTTTTCGGTTCATTTTTTTTCTGAAGATGTCTTTTCCATTGCATTCTCCATTGCTGTGCTCCACTTCCTCTCCAAACTAATGACACACCCACTGATGTTGTTGCGGTTTGCGCTGGAAAAAACAGCTATATTTAGGTTCCAGCTGGGAACCAACTTTTCAGGTTCCGAACCAATTTATTTTTGGTCGAAATGCTCTGAATGGTTCAAAATTTGGTGTGCGAACAAGAACAGAACCCGTTCCCTGTTGGTCCAAAAGGGGTAACTGAGAACCATTTATTTATCACTGTTATGCTGTAAAGGTGTCATGTGGGAATGAGACCTAAATGGCAAAGTTGAAACAATAATCTATCCCCTGGTGACCGAGTAACATTCACAATAATATTTTACCATGGCTCCAGTGGCAATTGAAACCATTGGATTAATGTGTTGTGACTGGTCATGACATTGCTGGTGGTGATGTAAATGAAGATGCAGTGATATTGCAATGGAACTACTGACAACTACATAATCCAAATACTCATCATATTGTAGAAATACAAGTATTATAAATAGCCTTTGCTTGAACAAAACAAATGTTCAGAAACAGGAAGAGAATTCTTCTCTCAACAGAGACATGATGCAGCTCAACTGGTTCCATGTTGCTAACTAACTAGCTAATGTCTCAGCTTGGGCTTTTTACAAAAATGGACTTTCCACTTCATGAATTGTGCATTGTATCCCATCTCACAGGTTTTACATGTCTCGCAGAGGTTCACGCTCCATAGCAAACACAGTCAGGTTGGAATACATGACACCTGTTATTTTAACGTTATGAAAGACTGAGGGAGAATGAAAATGTGTTATCTATCATGTGTTGTTTTTACCTGATACAGTAATGGGTTTTGTATGTAATAGGGGCTTAAAATTCATTAGTGTTAACATTACATAAAGGTCAAGAATTATAAGTGAATGAAGTTATTGAATTTATTTCAGGATAAAACATTTTAGAAGTTTGTGTGTTTGTGTAGTGGTCGTAAAAAAGTGCAAAAAGTATAAAATTTCTACCTCTACCTCCTTTCACACCACTACAGTTATAAATGCTTATAGTTTAAATACAGAGTATATAGAGGAAGCCAGCTTTTCTTTTAAAATCTTCTGGTACACCATGGAGTTTATAATGCTATGTATCCTAAAAAAGTTCCCAGGGCTTTAGGAAGAAAAACAATGCTGCATCATCACATATCCTAAACCATGCTTAATACTGGGAAATAGGTTTGTTTCTGTATAAACACCTTCATTTTTTTTTTTACTCTAAATCCACCTTGGGTATGTGTTGTCAAAAGCTCTATTTTTGTCTCCTTTTACAATACAATCCAGTAACAGTGAATTCTCCCATAGTGGCTAGTGGCACTTATGTACACCAGGCGCTTATGTTTATGGCTAGTTGAAAGAAAATACTTTCTTCTGGCACTCCTTCAAAATGGCATTGCTGTCTAATTGTTGATTTGGTGACACCCAATATATATTATGTATATACACACACCTCTCTAACCATCTTCCACATTAATTAACTTGGAATTTGGTGTGTGTGTTATGTCGTATTTGACCTCAGTGAAACAGGAAGTCATAGATGACCACTTAAGCATTCCTAAACACTCAGATTAACTTAAAAATTAAAATACAAAGAACATATGTCGGTTGTATTTTCTTCACAAAAATTTTCAGGGCTATCAATCATTTTAACATGTTTTTTTTCCCATAAGTTTTTTCCCCTGAGATTAGCTTTCCCTCAAATTTTAGTGTCAGGTTAAGCCAATTTTTTTTCACAAAGGTGCGTTTTCATAATCTTTTTACACATCTTTACTAAGGGTGCCAATAGTTCTAGAGCTGACTGTTTATGAAGGTGTTATAATGCAATATGGGCAGACATTGTGGCCTCAATGGCTTCCCATAGTTCCTAGTCAAAAAATACAATGCACTTTCATGTAGTGTTTCATTTATATCCATATAACTAACATAATTTATGTATTCACATGTAAGGGTATGTTTGTGTCACTGCAGACGTTATAAGCACAAAAGGAGTAGAAAATGGAAACAACACTCACATTCATATATGGTATGCTGCTAGCATACTGGAAATGAAGGTGATGTACAACTCTGATATATATATAAATGATACAGTAACACTTTTAAAAGCCTGCTGAAAATAATAATCCAGTCTAAGGTAGTGGAAATCCAGTGAATGTGGAGAGAATAAAACAGTTATTCCATGAAATCAAGTTGTACATGAGCTGATAACCGACGAGACATGTAGCACTCAGTTAGCTATAAGCCATGTATGACGAGATTGAGTGGAATAACTGTTTTATTCTCTCCACATTCACTGGATTTTGAGAAACAGATTATTTTTATTTTTTGCAAATTCAGTAAATAAAAACTTTATACAAAACGTCCGACACAATAATTTCCGCTTAGAATGTAAACAAACCGGCGAAATTACAGTAGCAATTTGTGAAAAATGCTATAATAATAATTATTGAAAAATAAAAAAGAAACGTTATTACCAAATACTTTTATTCCATATTTTGTTGCTTTTTTTGTATTGGGGGGGGTGTTTTCGAGTAGAGTTTTTATGTCGTCCTCGGTTGGTTCAGCAACACGCTCTGCCATTTTGTTTTTCTCTACTCACAGTATATGAGCTGATAGCCTAGTAGTAGAGTAGCCAGTCAGAGCATGTGATTATGCATATCCAGTGAATATGGATAGAAATATATATATATATTGTGTGTGTGAATTATTATATATGACATTACTCATAGGTAAATATCACTAGTTAGTGTCTTGGCAACTCAGAGTCCATGGAGCTCAGGTATCCTGTGTGTGTGTGTGTGTGTGTGTGTGTGTGTGTGTGTGTGTGTGTGCACGCATGCGTGCATAAGTGGTTGAGTGCATCCCCATTTTCTGGGCCAGCCGTTGATCTGGGCAAAATTTCAGCTTTGTGAACGTGCAAATGACATGGTCTTCTCAATAAATCCCCCCTTTGTGCTCCAACTTTCTTTCAAGTTATGTAATGATCTCTAATGCCTCATAAACAACTGTGAACATTTGTCTTTATTTTTATTAGACCACTTTGTCAAATGCAATGAACATTACAATTATTCTTATGAGATCAGCAAACAACCTGTATATAATAGTTCTGTATACAGTAAATGCCCTGAATGTTAAATCACAAAGGTCTTATTTTGTGAATCATTTCCCCGTCAAAAGCAGTGACTGTTTCATATCTTGTCCTGCAGAAAAGTACACAGTCCTAAAATTCCTACAGCACTACAGGTTCATTTTTGAGGTAGAAGATTGCGACATTGTGGCTTTAGGAACAGGATGGCTAGCAAAAACAATTTCCTGTCAGTGTGGCTCCAATCTATTACTGAGTGCTATTCTTAGCCAGTCGGGCTTCCTGTAGCTTCTGCGTTTCCCGCTCACGTGGAACGCTGCTCAAACAATTTGTACACTCACTTTTGTTATCTCAGATCTGTTCAGCTCCTTTCAGTGATTTTCTGCAACCAGCTAAAAGGAACCAGGCAACTTTAAATTTCTTCAGAAAAGGTCAATTAAAAAGAGTTTCATATGTGAATGGAAGAGATTTTTCATCATGACTTTGAACCAAGTGCTATTGAATAATACAAATGCATATATGGCAATGACTCTGAAGGCCCAATGAACTGCAGTAGACTGACAATTTTACACAGGCTTCTCACATTGACACATGGTTTATATTTAGATAAAGGTGTAGACTCAACTACCATAGTGACCTTTATTACTGATCACCCATCATATAGAAAAGACTGCCGGAGATGTACAGGTACCCTATTTTCATCTCCACCTTCTTTCTTTGTGTATAACACAGTCAAAGTGTATCATATTGCAGTAACACTAACACTCACATTTTACATTTTTGGTACTGGATGTACAGTGGTGCTTGAAATTTGTGAACCCTTTAGAATTTTCTATATTTTTGCATAAATATGACCTAAAACAGGCGGCACGGTGGTGTAGTGGTTAGCGCTGTTGCCTCACAGCAAGAAGGTCCGGGTTCGAGCCCCGTGGCCGGCGAGAGCCTTTCTGTGCGGAGTTTGCGTGTTCTCCCCGTGTCCGCGTGGGTTTCCTCCGGGTGCTCCGGTTTCCCCAACAGTCCAAAGACATGCAGGTTAGGTTAACTGGTGACTCTAAATTGACCGTAGGTGTGAATGTGAGTGTGAATGGTTGTCTGTGTCTATGTGTCAGCCCTGTGATGACCTGGCGACTTGTCCAGGGTGTACCCTGCCTTTCGCCCGTAGTCAGCTGGGATAGGCTCCAGCTTGCCTGCGACCCTGTAGAACAGGATAAAGCGGCTAGAGATAATGAGATGAGATGAGATATGGCAATGACTCTGAAGGCCCAATGAACTGCAGTAGACTGACAATTTTACACAGGCTTCTCACATTGACACATGGTTTATATTTAGATAAAGGTGTAGACTCAACTACCATAGTGACCTTTATTACTGATCACCCATCATATAGAAAAGACTGCCGGAGATGTACAGGTACCCTATTTTCATCTCCACCTTCTTTCTTTGTGTATAACACAGTCAAAGTGTATCATATTGCAGTAACACTAACACTCACATTTTACATTTTTGGTACTGGATGTACAGTGGTGCTTGAAATTTGTGAACCCTTTAGAATTTTCTATATTTTTGCATAAATATGACCTAAAACAGGCGGCACGGTGGTGTAGTGGTTAGCGCTGTTGCCTCACAGCAAGAAGGTCCGGGTTCGAGCCCCGTGGCCGGCGAGAGCCTTTCTGTGCGGAGTTTGCGTGTTCTCCCCGTGTCCGCGTGGGTTTCCTCCGGGTGCTCCGGTTTCCCCAACAGTCCAAAGACATGCAGGTTAGGTTAACTGGTGACTCTAAATTGACCGTAGGTGTGAATGTGAGTGTGAATGGTTGTCTGTGTCTATGTGTCAGCCCTGTGATGACCTGGCGACTTGTCTAGGGTGTACCCCACCTTTCGCCCGTAGTCAGCTGGGATAGGCTCCAGCTTGCCTGCGACCCTGTAGGACAGGATAAAGCAGCTAGAGATAATGAGATGAGATGACCTAAAACATCATCAGATTTTCACACAAGGCCTAAAAGTAGATAAAGAGAACGCAGTTAAGCAAATGAGACAAAAATATTATACTTGGTCATTTATTTATTGAGGAAAATGATCCAATATTACATATCTGTGAGTGGCAAAAGTATGTGAACCTCTAGGATTAGCAGTTAATTTGAAGGTGAAATTAGAGTCAGGTGTTTTCAGTCAATGGGATGACAATCAGGTGTGAGTGGGCACCCTGTTTTAATTAAAGAAGAGAGATCTATCAAAGTCTGATTTTCACAACATGTCTGTGGAAGTGTATCATGGCACGAACAAAGGAGATTTCTGAGGACCTCAGAAAAAGTGTTGTTGATGTTCATCAGGCTGGAAAAGGTTACAAAACCATCTCTAAAAAGTTTGGACTCCACCAATCCACAGTCAGACAGATTGTGTACAAATGGAGGAAGTTCAAGACCATTGTTACCCTCCCCAGGAGTGGTCGACCAACAAAGATCACTCCAAGAGCAAGGTGTGTAATAGTCGGCGAGGTCACAAAGGACCCCAGGGTAACTTCTAAGCAACTGAAGGCCTCTCTCACATTGGCTAATGTTAATATTCATGAGTCCACCATCAGGAGAACACTGAACAGCAATGGTGTGCATGGCAGGGTTGCAAGGAGAAAGCCACTGCTCTCCAAAAAGAACATTGCTGCTCATCTGCAGTTTGCTAAAGATCACATGGACAAGCCAGAAGGCTATTGGAAAAATGTTTTGTGAACGGATGAGACCAAAATATAACTTTTTGGTTTAAATGATTAGCGTTATGTTTGGAGAAAGGAAAACCCTGCATTCCAGCATGAGAACCTTATCCTATCTCTGAAACATGGTGGTGGTAGTTTCATGGTTTTGGCATGTTTTGCTGCATCTGGGCCAGGATGGCTTGCCATCATTGATGGAAAAATGAATTCTGAATTATACCAGCAAATTTTAAAGGAAAATGTCAGGACATCTGTCCATGAACTGAATCTCAAGAGAAGGTGGGTCATGCAGCAAGACAATGACCCTAAGCACACAAGTTGTTCTACCAAAAAATGGTTAAAGAAGAATAAAGTTAATGTTTTGAAATGGCCAAGTCAAAGTCCTGACCTTAATCCAATCGAAATATTGTGGAAGGACCTGAAGCGAGCAGTTCATGTGAGGAAATCCACCAACATCCCAGAGTTGAAGCTGTTCTGTACGAAGGAATGGGCTAAAATTCCTCCAAGCCGGTGTGAAGGACTGATCAGCAGTTACCGGAAATGTTTAGTTGCAGTTATTGCTGCACAAGGGGGTCACACCAGATACTGAAAGCAAAGATTCACATACTTTTGCCACTCACAGATATGTAATATTGGATCATTTTCCTCAATAAATAAATGACCAAGTATAATATTTTTGTTTCATTTGTTTAACTGGGTTCTCTTTATCTACTTTTAGGACTTGTGTGAAAATCTGATGATGTTTTAGGTCATATTTATGCAGAAATATAGAAAATTCTAAAGGGTTCACAAACTTTCAAGCACCACTGTACGTAAGTGCTTCATAGAGCAGAGTACTGTATGGATGGCAGAGTATCCGGAAATGAAAGTTGTCAACATATAGTACATTTACAATATGGCTTGTGGATGGATGTGCACTACTTTGGGATATTGCTGAATTTGGAGTTCCTCAGCTATACTAAATTTGTCTATCATTGCATATACCACCATGGCTCATTATTAGTAAAAACCCAGCAATACATTTCACATGCAATCATATGATTTTCACATGACTATGTGAGTAAAATGTAATTGCATGTGAAAGGCATATAAAGATGCATTTCAACATATTATGCTCTGAACATTCAAAATAAAAGTGACATCATGTGAATTATATGTGAATCATGTGAAAAATGAAACCACATTTGAAAACAAATGAATCATATGAAAAAAACTACATGTAGATCAATAAAAACACATGTCTTCTTCTTCTTCTTCTTTAGTGTTCTGCCTGATGGCTTCAGCCATCAAAGTTTCTAGGGAAGGATTACAGTAGCGGTTTCCTGTTACCTTCTACTGGATTATTATAACGGTTTTCTCCTCTCAACCATTCACACACACCTATGGACAATTTAGAGTAGCCAATTAACCTAACCGCATATCTTTGGACTGTGGAGGAAACCAGAGCACCCGAAGGAAACCCATGCATACACGGGGAGAACATCTAAACTCCACACAGAAAGGCCCCCGTCAGCCACTGGGCTCGAACCCAAAACCTTCTTGCTGTGAGGCGACAGTGCTTTTCACATGTAGTACATGACCAAAAACGTGAAAAAATGGGTGAAAAAATAATCACGTCTAAAAACCACATAGTACAATTTACACTTGAATCATGTGATCACTCCTATATGATGCTTGTGTGATGTCTGTAAAAAATTGTTTTCCAACAGAAAACATTAGGATCTATATTCATGATCATAGAGTATGCTTAAAAACAAGGCATATGATCAGTGTATTGTGTGTTTTTAGAATCATAGTGACCACTGGCGCATGTACGAACATGGTCCAGAGAGGCGTCAATGTAGAAAGTGAGAGGATGTGAGTTAATACATTATTATAATTCATTCAGGGTCACAGTGGACCATGAGCCTGTCCCAAGAATACACTCTGGATGGGACTCCAGTCCTTCACAGGGCATCATCCACACACATTCACACTCTCATTCACACCTATTGGCAATTTAACATAGTCGATCCTGGCGTATTTTTAGGGGGTGGGTAAAAACCGGAGATCCTGGAGGAAGCTCCACACAGCCAATAACCTGAGCTCTTGACTGAACCATGGAGCTATGAGATGGTAATGCTACCCACTGCACCACTGTAAGGGTTATAACCTACTTATTTAGGTTATTAAAGTTTTGTAAAACTTATTATTTTTATTTATTTTATTATTTCCATCCATCCATTATCTGTAGCCGCTTATCCTGAACAGGGTCGCAGGCAAGCTGGAGCCTATCCCAGCTGACTATGGGTGAGAGATGGGGTACAACCTTGGACAAGTCGCCAGATCATCGCAGGGCTGACACAAAGCCCATGTTTACATTAGACCGTATCAGCGGATCATCAGATTAACGTTTTTAAAACGATTAGTGTGCACACAGCAACACCAATACACGATTTGCGTGCACACAGCAATACCAATACACGGATACGCTCGGCTCCGCAGGCATCCTGCGCTCCAAATCACTCCGCCCTGAACAGCGAGTGCCCTCTGGAGGGTGCGCACTCCGGCCTTGCGCAGCTCACAGAGCACGCGAGTGAAGTGAACAAGCTGTGATTTGGGACTGAGCCGCTGTGTGTGTGATCCCAGCGCATATCACTTACCACTTGCAAGTGGAAGGATGGCAAGCCTAAAGACAATCATAACTACACAATGGGCAGTATTTGCATCAGTATTTGCAGTATTTTCATACTTTTATACTCTTTAATGAAAGGTGATACAAGGCGGAAGTCCGCGCCGTTTTTCAGCAGTCGTGTCACATGACCAACGCCAGCGAATCAGGAAGGTGGATGTCACAGTGACGTTGTCCAATGAGACGCCAGCTAGAGCTCAGCACAGCGTATCCGCGTATTCTGAATGTTTACACAGCACCGGACCAGACACGATCTGGATTGAATACGTGGAGGCTGGCGGATTCCCGTTTCCCGGCGTTTCCAGGCGGTTTAATGTAAACGGACAGTGCATCCGCGAAGAAAACGAGACAGATACTGTCTAATGTAAACGTAGCCAAAGAGACAAACAACCATTCACACTCACATTCACACCTACGGTCAATTTAGAGTCACCGATTAACCTAACCTGCATGTCTTTGGACTGTAGGGGAAACCAGAGCACCCAGAGGAAACCTACGCAGACATGGGGAGAGCATGCAAACTCCACACAGAAAGGCCCTCGTCAGCCACTGGGTTCGAACCCAGGACCTTCTTGCTGTGAGGTGACAGTGCTAACCACTACACCATCGTGCTGCCCTTATTTATTATTTTTTAAATTGTTTATTTTTTACATTTTATTTGATTATTTTTATTATTTTATTATTATTATTTTTGTAAATAATCTAAACTTGGAGTGTTTAATCTGGTGCTCGGGCTACCATTTAAAAATGCTTTTGTGCTGCAGTGTGTTTGCGAAACTCAGCCCAGATTAACCATTAAGCAGATATTAATTAGCTGAAACTGTGCTAGACAAATGACATTGTGTTTTGGTCAAACATTTATTGACATTTTCAACCAAAATCTTCCACTGTCTCATTTAGGTCTTCCCCCACCCTTTGTTTTCTTCCTGACAGCAATATGAAGCTCGTGGCAGCTTTCTAAATATGTCCCACAACTCTCATTGAACTTTTACCCTGCTCGCTGACAGATCATGCCACTCCACGCTACTCATTCCATTTGATTTGACATTGATTTCACACTGCTAAAGCATCTGGCAGCCTGACAAATACCTTTAACCCCTGCATGTCACTTGCTTTATTTGCCCCATGCCTTTCTTGATGATAGCTTTAAGACTGAGCTCTGCTCTGCCCTGAATCCCGAAGATTTCCAGCCCAACACTGCGGTCCAGGAAGCGGATCCTGCTGTGCTGATTCAAGCCCTGCATGCAGACACAGCATCCATCCACATGGCCAGCGGAGCTGGGACTTCAGCCCAGAATGTGTCACAGGCAGGAGCAGGGGGCAGCTTTTGTCCTGGAAACCCCCGCACGGAGACTTCTAGGTGCATACCTTCAGAAGTGGCATTCCAACGCTTGAGGGTTTGTAGTGAGAAGATTTGCAACACCCTTGCACACCCACACACAGCAGCAAACACATGTTTACACATTTGCACATTGTTGACCTTGAACGCACTAATAATTTATGTCTTTTTTTTTTTTTTTTTGGTTGAGACATGTCGTCAGAGCTATCATTTAGTTGTCTGCTTTGTGTTCACATTAGTCTTTAAACCACCGGTAAGCAATTTTAATCCTAGCTCTTATAACAGATTTGTGGCCACATTTTTACTTTGAAGGCTGACGATTAGAAGAAACCAAAATCATTACGCCAAACATTTCATCCCACAGCCCTTTGGTAAGTTTGAAATAGCATATACATAACATTATTGTGGCTTCTCTATCACTATTTTCCTGACTCTTTCAATTTGGTACAAATATTTTCTGTTTGTTTTTTTTTTTAGCTGTGCCTTCTATATATGGCTGGAGGTCTTGGTCTTAATCCTAGTTAAGACATGACACTGAGAACTGATTCTCAAATTTCAGCTACTATTTTTAATTACTGTCATTGTTTAAATATCCGATACTGAGAGCACTGCTGGATAATTGAATATGGTCCTAGTAGTCCCCTGATTCTTGCCTGGTGTAGGATTTGAGATGGGGGAAAGGGCGATTTGGGAAGGGGGATTGCCATCATGCCAAGAACTTAGGTTATGCAAAACATTTACAGCCCTGGAGCTGGACAAAGCACTGACTCTGATGGTATCTTCAATTTGAATGTCACTTGTCATTATGTCACTGTTGCTGGAATAGTGGCTCTGAGTCATGGATTGACATAATACTCACCTGTCATAAGAGATTTGACCAAAAGTCATTCAAACATATTGACAGATGTAAAAGTCAAGCTGAATCCATAAATAATATTTTTTTGAATGTCTCAGTTTCAATCTGGTCCTAAGTGATTATCTATGTAGATTATCCTGCACTATGAATCCTAACTTCTCCCATTGACTTAACGTCCTGTCATGGCCTCCTTAATTTCTGATATCTAAATGTTCAATATTTATGACTCAACATGCTATACTTTGGGGAAAGGCTGACCATAACACCACGTCCCGCCTTATCTTATGTAAGGAATAAAACATAACAAAGTGTGGTGTTCTAGGAAAATAATCAACAACCGTGTGGTTTGATGTGGCCTAACAGGAAGTGTTATTGTTATCCTTCTGAAGTTGAATATTTTCCGATAACAGGATGCCTCAAAGTATGGTTGATGTATACTTTATATATGTATACACTTTAATGTAAATAGTTTAATGTATCTAACCAATGTAAAGCCACATTTTATAATAGCTATACTCAGTGCTTTAAGCGGGCCGGATTTTAACCCCTGGCGTACCGGGACTTTGTATGGTGTACCGGGACTTCTCACAAGCTCACAGTACCCTTTCCTGTCTTCTCCATATCAGAGTGTTTCTTGGCGATTCATTATGACATTTAAACTACATTACCCAGGGTGCACTATGTGACGCTCACTCGCTTGTTCACAGAGAAGTCAGAAACAACGAACGGGAAAAACAAAGAAACAAAAACAGGACAGTAATATTGGCATGGCTACAAAAGGGCACAAAGAGAATGAGAGTCGAAACGGAGTTGGATGATGGCACAACTCTTCGACAGTCAAATACTACCATGGCAGAAAATGCAGGTGGGGAGTAGCAAGCTAACACTAGCGCGTCTGCTAACAGCAAAAAGGCTGTTGCTACTAGCCAACTGTGACGTAAACAATAACCTCCTTCAACAAGAATGGCCAGACTGTTGGTCAAAGGATCAAGTACAGTATTTTTGCTCACAGAATGACTGGCTTATTTGTAAAGACAAACAGCTTGGGTGTAAGATATGTAGCCGCCCGACTCATATGCCAACAGGTGAATATGGGGAGTACTGGCACTTATTTTTTTCCACTTAAAGTACTGGCTATACTCATATACTCACACACTCATACACACACTTCTCAGCGATATAGCATTGAAAGGTTAAGCCTTTCCCACCAAAAAGATTTAAAATCAACCATTGTAAGTGTGTTTGAGTCGAGGAGAGACGAGGAGAGACCAAGAGACAGGCAGGATGAATGGGAAGAGTTAAAATTTACAACACACTCAAGATCCTATGTTACCCTACAGCCGGATTGACTCATAACAGTTTAAATATGTCCACAACAGCCACAAGAAAGTGTGTGAAGCTCCAAGGAGACAGATAACTGGAAGTCACAGTCTTGTGGAACTTTTTGGAAGTTTTAAATCATTTAGATAAAAAAGGAAAAGAGACATCTGCTCCAATAACACAGCATCTGGCTAATAATAGTGATGCTACAAGCTGGCCTTTAGGATCTAGAGAGCTGAAGGGTGTATTCCTGGAAAGAGATGAGATAAAAAGTCTAAACCTCAACCTTCAGGCATAGATTTATTCATCATAGCTAGCACTTTTGGTTCTTTTTACGGGCAGTGTCCTCTCAGACAGAATCAAACCAATGAAACACATGGTTATGGAATATTTTTATTTCTTTTATAGCAACCAACCTAAACACATCTGGCTCTATCTCCAGTATGCTCATGGAGAAGTCTTCTTTAATGTGGAATCACTACCGCCTCTGCTCAGCCTTCGACAAACAGATAAATGTCAGAGTACAGTGAGTTACTCTTAAACGTCTGTTTTAAGCTGCAGGTTTTGGTTTTCTCAGACACTCATAGAGTGTAATATATTCATGTCATAACAAAACCCTATCTGTGCTCTAGAAAGGAATCTGTTTCCAAGGTTTTATTACAAGTACTGAATCAGAGCAAATAAAATGCAGTTAAAACTCATAGGCTCAGCAATGTTCAGCAAAACAGCTCTGCAGCATTTCTTTCGGGACTAAAATCTCTAGGACTAAGAAGGTACCCATGATGGTACACACTGGGTTCTTTAAGGCTTCTTTGGATAGTTAAGGGTTAAGAGCTTTCTAAAACTGATTCTTATTGGAAACCTCACTGTGTTCTAGGGTTCTGTATCGAACCTTGAAGTGCTTTCTGAGAGGGAAACCTGAAAAAGACAAACACTTGTAAGACATACACAATGGGACATGCGGTCATAGAAAAATAATCAATAGGGCAGTATGATATTTTCCAATAACAGTATGTCCCACAGTATTTTATTCCTGCACCAATCTCATCTCATCTCATTATCTCTAGCCGCTTTATCCTTCTACAGGGTCGCAGGCAAGCTGGAGCCTATCCCAGCTGACTACGGGCGAAAGGCGGGGTACACCCTGGACAAGTCGCCAGGTCATCACAGGGCTGACACATAGACACAGACAACCATTCACACTCACATTCACACCTACGGTCAATTTAGAGTCACCAGTTAACCTAACCTGCATGTCTTTGGACTGTGGGGGAAAACGGAGCACCCGGAGGAAACCCACGCGGACACGGGGAGAACATGCAAACTCCACACAGAAAGGCCCTCGCCGGCCACGGGGCTCGAACCCAGGACCTTCTTGCTGTGAGGCGACAGCACTAACCACTACACCACCGTGCCGCCTCCTGCACCAATTTGACAACAATTCCATTAGTTACACTGATTTTTAATTACTTAATATATATAACAGATCATACTTTAACCCTTTATGATGGTATTTAATGTTGAGGAATGTCCAGGAAACAAGTTAGGCTACATCCACACGACAACGAGATGTTATTTAAAAATATATCGCGTCCAAATGGGCAACGATCAGTAAAATATCAGGTCCATATGGCAACGCAACACTTGCTGAAAACGATGCAATACACATGCCACACCTCTAGGGGCGCTGTAAGACGGTCCCTTCGGAGACACCAGAACAATAGAAGAAGTAAGGACGCATGCGCATAAACTATTATGCGCGAGACTTCATATTAGCCACAAAGTCAGGAAAATCTGTTTGTAAAATTACATTATAATGACCAAATACAATGAAAAGTATTTTTCCAGTCTCACCTGTGAAAGGTAATCCCATGTGATCTCGTTTGGACGGCAAACCTGTTGGTACAGTTAAATGCAGCTAATCTTTATTCTCCGCTTTGACCTATCCAATATGGCGGCGAGGATGACGTATGATTCTACGCGGAAGGCGGCGTCTTTAATGGTCCGGAATAAATTGAATGCTACACGTTGATGGATTAATTTGTTGTTTCTCACCTGTGAAAGGTAATCCCATGTGATCTTGTTTGGATGGTAAACCTGTTGGTACAGTTAAACGCAGCACATGAATCTTTATTCTCCGCTTTGACCTATCCAATATGGCGGCGAGGATGACGTATGATTCTACGCGGAAGGCGGCGTCTTTAATGGTCCGGAATAAATTGAATGCTACACGTTGATGGATTAATTTGCTCTTCTACGCCCTTTTTGAGGAATGTATTGTAGGACTTAAACCAAGATCTGAAGAGGTGAGATCGCTCCTTTTTTTTCCCTATTTTTGCTGGCGGGATTGACTCTGCCCTAAGGGCAGAGTCTCTCTCTCTCTCTCTCTCTCTCTCTCACACTTTGCACCATTACACAATAAATATTCACAGTGAAAATATTTTGTAAGCGCGTTTCATGAACCAAGTTATAGGATTTGTTGACAACTCGCATCGAGTTCGTTACACTTCTACCCGGCGTGAAGCACTCACAGTCATGTGGTTGTGATGTCATCGTAAACAAATCCGTTCTACTCATCCAGACGACTTCACAACGGCAACGTTGCCAGATCTTTCCACTCTGGAACCCGTTCTCAAAAAGATTGCGTTTTGGGCACCAAAACGCCGGTGCCGTGTGGACGCCAGGCCTAAATGATAAGCAATTGTATCGGAGTCACCTGAATCCGTTGCCGTGTGGACAGGGCCTTAGTTCCTGTTATCACTTATGTTAAATAGACTCTCTTTTTTTTTCTTTCTCTTGAAGTTAATAAGACAAAAAAGCAGATTGTTATATTATTGAGAAACCAAAAATTGTAAACTCCTCAGTCCTGAAGACTTTCACCTTGTAGAAAACTTAGTGACCATTACATAACACTGACACTGGAGACTCCTTCCATAAATGTTGAATAAACATCTCATCTCATTATCTCTAGCCGCTTTATCCTTCTACAGGGTCGCAGGCAAGCTGGAGCCTATCCCAGCTGACTACGGGCGAAAGGCGGGGTACACCCTGGACAAGTCGCCAGGTCATCACAGGGCTGACACATAGACACAGACAACCATTCACACTCACATTCACACCTACGGTCAATTTAGAGTCACCAGTTAACCTAACCTGCATGTCTTTGGACTGTGGGGGAAAACGGAGCACCCGGAGGAAACCCACGCGGACACGGGGAGAACATGCAAACTCCACACAGAAAGGCCCTCGCCGGCCCTGGGGCTCGAACCCAGGACCTTCTTGCTGTGAGGCGACAGCGCTAACCACTACACCACCGTGCCGCCTTGAATAAACATCTTCCAGAAAAAAAAATACCATATCAAAGATTAGACATATTGATTTGTTAAACAACAAGATGTCATTTTATTACACATATTATTAGGTTTATATTACATAGACACAAGTGTTTTACTGGGAAATACACTACTCGTGTTTTTCATACGACCTACATCCGGGACATCGAGGACCACAACCGTGACATATTTAAACAATATCGGCTGGCATTGAGTGGTATATCAGATATATTCCATTCAGCTAGCATGATGTGGAATAAGTTGAAGATGAGTTCAGTATCATGCTACCTGAATGGAATAGATCTGATATATCATGAAAAAAGCCAGCCAATATTTTTATTATTATTATTATTATTACACATACACATTCCTTTTGGGTGTTCAATGTGTCTTTCTCTTTCAAAATTCTCTCAAAATCTTCCATATTTAACGAAGCAAACCTGGTGCCCATGTTTGTTTACAACCCCGATTCCAAAAAAGTTGGGACAAAGTACAAATTGTAAATAAAAACAGAATGCAATGATGTGGAAGTTTCAAAATTCCATATTTTATTCAGAATAGAACATAGATGACATATCAAATGTTTAAGCTGAGAAAATGTATCATTTAAAGAGAAAAATTAGGTGATTTTTAAATTTCATGACAACACCACATCTCAAAAAAGTTGGGACAAGGCCATGTTTACCACTGTGAGACATCCCCTTTTCTCTTTACAACAGTCTGTAAACGTCTGGGGACTGAGGAGACAAGTTGCTCAAGTTTAGGGATAGGAATGTTAACCCATTCTTGTCTAATGTAGGATTCTAGTTGCTCAACTGTCTTAGGTCTTTTTTGTCGTATCTTCCGTTTTATGATGCGCCAAATGTTTTCTGTGGGTGAAAGATCTGGACTGCAGGCTGGCCAGTTCAGTACCCGGACCCTTCTTCTATGCAGCCATGATGCTGTAATTGATGCAGTATGTGGTTTGGCATTGTCATGTTGGAAAATGCAAGGTCTTCCCTGAAAGAGACGTCATCTGGATGGGAGCATATGTTGCTCTCGAACCTGGATATACCTTTCAGCATTGATGGTGTCTTTCCAGATGTGTAAGCTGCCCATTCCACACGCACTAATGCAACCCCATACCATCAGAGATGCAGGCTTCTGAACTGAGCGCTGATAACAACTTGGGTCGTCCTTCTCCTCTTTAGTCCGAATGACACGGCGTCCCTGATTTCCATAAACAACTTCAAATTTTGATTCGTCTGACCACAGAACAGTTTTCCACTTTGCCACAGTCCATTTTAAATGAGCCTTGGCCCAGAGAAGATGTCTGCGCTTCTGGATCATGTTTAGATACGGCTTCTTCTTTGAACTATAGAGTTTTAGCTGGCAACGGCGGATGGCACAGTGAATTGTGTTCACAGATAATGTTCTCTGAAAATATTCCTGAGCCCATTTTGTGATTTCCAATACAGAAGCATGCCTGTATGTGATGCAGTGCCGTCTAAAGGCCTCTGCATGCTCTTGCGACAAGGCTTTCGCAGATAGCTTTTCGCAGACAGTTGTAATTTATCATTGAGTGGGGAGTAATAGGTGTGCGCGATGTTATTCACTGCCACAACGCAAGGGGGCGCGAAGTCGCGAAATCGCTAGGAGTAGTTGGTGGGTGTGGTTAGTGGAGTGTTTATCCTCCGGATACTTATAATGACTAGAACTGGAGTCGTATAGATGTACATACTTCCTCGATCAACCGCTCTTCGTGCTGCTCCATCTTCGCTCGTGTTTTTAAAAATGGCGGTCGTGAAAACAAAACAAACCGGGAAAGTAGGGAAGTGGAAGTGCATGTACAGCGGATGTAGAGTGGACCAATCAGAGCCCTCTTGTCTGCGACGCTGTCTGCGAGGCTTCTGCGGTGGTCACAATTTTTGGGAGGTGCGCGCAGAGCATCTGCGAAGGTGGGGGGGCTACGCAGACACTGTCTGCGACGCTATCTGCGAGGACTGGGTTGTCAGCATAAATTGGCCTTAAGGGCCCGAAGATCACAGGCACCCAGTATGGTTTTCTGGCCTTGACCCTTACGCACAGAGATTGTTCCAGATTCTCTGAATCTTTTGATGATATTATGCACTGTAGATGATGATATGTTCAAACTCTTTGCAATTTTACACTGTCAAACTCCTTTCTGATATTGCTCCACTATTTGTCAGCGCAGAATTAGGGGGATTGGTGATCCTCTTCCCATCTTTACTTCTGAGAGCCACTGCCACTCCAAGATGCTCTTTTTATACCCAGTCATGTTAATGACCTATTGCCAATTGACCTAATGAGTTGCAATTTGGTCCTCCAGCTGTTCCTTTTTTGTACCTTTAACTTTTCCAGCCTCTTATTGCCCCTGTCCCAACTTTTTTGAGATGTGTTGCTGTCATGAAATTTCAAATGAGCCAATATTTGGCATGAAATTTCAAAATGTCTCACTTTCGACATTTGATATGTTGTCTATGTTCTATTGTGAATACAGTATCAGTTTTTGAGATTTGTAAATTATTGCATTCTGTTTTTATTTACAATTTGTACTTTGTCCCAACTTTTTTGGAATCGGGGTTGTACAAATTGTCACAGTCGCTCACTAGCACAGAAGTTTTACGTCTCCTACGTGTGACGTCATGTTGTCTTGACAACCATGCAATATCGTAAACCATATTCAATGCTCATTCTCCATTGGGTAGAGTGACGTAATACACGTAGGATAAGCGATATGCTAACAATATTGCATGCTATCAAACCAAATGACTGAAACCCGCTAGAAGGGAATAGAACACATTTTTATTCCATCGACAAAGTGTCCTGTATGTATAATAATTCCTGATATTTCACTCCGATGACGTTACTCACAGTGTTTTCCTGCTGACATGACGTGCATTGTCAAAATGGTGAACTGGTTCAAAATTAAAATTCTTTTGATTAACTTGTTTTTTTTTGTTGACGTGTTTATATAATATAAAGAACAGCACATAGTGGCGCAAAGATATAAAGTTTATCTTCTCACATTGAAAAATATATCACTCATTCACTTCACTCATTCGTGATTATATATCTCATCTCATCTCATTATCTGTAGCCGCTTTATCCTGTTCTACAGGGTTGCAGGCAAGCTGGAGCCTATCCCAGCTGACTACGGGCGAAAGGCGGGGTACACCCTGGACAAGTCGCCAGATCATCACAGGGCTGACACATAGACACAGACAACCATTCACACTCACATTCACACCTACGGTCAATTTAGAGTCACCAGTTAACCTAACCTGCATGTCTTTGAACTGTGGGGGAAACCGGAACACCCGGAGGAAACCCACGCGGACATGGGGAGAACATGCAAACTCTGCACAGAAAGGCCCTCGCCAGCCATGGGGCTCAAACCTGGACCTTCTTGCTGTGAGGCGACAGCAGTAACCACTACACCACCGTGCCGCCCATGATTTTTTATATATTCACTACTCTAAGATGAACTTAGTGCCACCATGTAATATCCTCTATATATTACGTGATGTCTGCAATACAAACTGATCAGGCGGGTCGGCTCTGTGGTCGGCATGAAGCTGGACTCTCTGGTGACGGTGGCAGAGAAGAGGACTATGGACAAACTACTGAACGTCATGGACGATGCCAGTCACCCTCTGCACATCATCATCAGCAACCAGAGGAGCCTGTTCAGTGACAGAATGCTCCTTCCCAAGTGCAGGACAAACAGACTTGAAAACTCCTTTGTCCCTCATGCCATCAGACTGTACAACTCCTCTCTGGGGGGGAGGAGGGGTAACAGGAGGACAGAGGACGGGAAGGGAAGGAGCAGTAGCTTAGCCTGACAATAAGCAATACTGGACAATGTGCAATATAAATGTGCAATACCTCTCCTGCTGGCTTTTTTTTCTTTTTTCCCCCCATATCTTATTCTTTTTTATATTTGTATATTTAAATACTTAATTTAATTTATCTAGAAGTTTTTTCTCTATTTTCTATTCTCTGTTTATCCTGTAATGATGCTGCTGGAATTTTAATTTCCCTGAGGAAACCCGCCCAAAGGGATCAATAAAGTTCTATCTAATTTAATCTAATCTAATCTAATCTAATCTAATCTAATCTAATCTAATACATGTCCCTCTGAATGAGCTATTACTATAGAAATTTTATACATAGAAATTATACATAGAAATGTATACAGTACCAGTCAAAAGTTTGTATACCCCTACTCATTTATAGTTTTTTTTTTGTATTTTGACTATTTTCTACATTGTAGAACAATACTGAAGACATCAAAACTATGAAATAACATGGGACATATCTGGAATTATATGGTAAACAAAAAAAAATGTTAAAAAATGTTTCATATTTAGATTCTTCAAAGTAGCCACTGTTTACCTTGAAGACACTTTGCACACTATTGCCATTATCTTAACCAGCTTCATGAGGGAGTCACCTGGAATGCTTTTCAATTAACAGGTGCCTCGTCAAAAGTTAATTAGTGCAATTTCTTGCTTTTTTAATGCATTTGAGATCAAACAGTAAATCGTAAATAATAAAAATTCAATAAATAGCCCTATACCACAACTGTAGTAATCCATATTATGCCAAGAACCGCTCAACTAAATAAAGAGAAATAACATCCATCATTACTTTAAGACATGAAGTGTCTTTTAATTAATAAAAATAAAGAAAAAAAACATTGGATTAGAAGGTGTGTCCAAACTTTTGACAGGTACTGTAGATAGAAATATATTAAACCAAGCACGTTAATATAGACCAGTGATTTGAATTACAGCCAACACTATTATCAGAGCTGCTGTTAGAGAATATTAATCAACACCTTCTGACCAATCAGAATCGATAATTCAACAAGGCTACATTATCGCTGTTATTAATGCTAAAACCGTGCTAATGCTAAAGCTTATTTGAGCTCTTGTACCATCTTAAATAAATAAATAAATAAATAAATAAAGGGATTACACGGTGGTGTAGTGGTTAGCACTGTCGCCTCACAGCAAGAAGGTCCTGGGTTCAAGCCCAGCAGCTGACAGGGACCTTTCTGTGTGGAGTTTCCTCCGGGTGCTCCGGTTTCCCCCACAGTTCAAAGACATGCAGGTTAGGTTAATTGGTGGCTCTAAATTGACCGTAGGTGTGAATGTGATGGATGAATAAGATGACGTTAGAACACACTCGATTTTCCAGCCCTAGGATTCATCAGTCCGGGGAAAATCTATGTCGAACCCTACAACAAAGAGTTTCCTTGCAGTGTGTGTTCCATGTAGAAGGAAGCTAAGAAACTGTCTATAGAGAACCTCTAAGAAACCCTTTCTAAGAGTATATGCCATTCATCCATTATCTGTAGCCGCTTATCTTGTTCTACAGTGTGGCAGGCAAGCTGGAGCCTATCCCAGCTGACTATGGGCAAGAGGTAGGGTACACCCTGGACAAGTCGCCAGGTTATCACAGGGCTGACACAGAGACAAACCACCATTCACACTCACACCTACGGTCAATTTAGAGCCACCAATTAACCTAACCTGCATGTCTTTGGACTGTGGTGGAAACCAGAGCACCCAGAGGAAACCCACAGACACAGGGAGAACATGCAAACTCCACACAGAAAGGCCCTTGCCGGCCGCTGGGCTTGAACCCAGGACCTTCTTGTTGTGAGGCGACAGTGCTAACCACTACACCACCATGCCGCCCCTTTCTAAGAGTATATGTTTGAGTTACATTCCATCAGTTCATGGTAACCTGATTATAGTCTGATTTTAAATAAATAAATGCACATTATATATATATATATATATATATATATATATATATATATATATATACAGTGGTGCTTGAAAGTTTGTGAACCCTTTAGAGTTTTCAATATTTCTGCATAAATATGACCTAAAACGTCATCAGAATTTCACACAAGTCCTAAAAGTAGATAAAGAGAACCCAGTTAAACAAATGAGACAAAAATATTATACTTGGTCATTTATTTATTGAGGAAAATGATCCAATATTACATATCTGTGAGTGGCAAAAGTATGTGAACCTCTAGGATTAGCAGTTAATTTGAAGGTGAAATTAGAGTCAGGTGTTTTCAGTCAATGGGATGACAATCAGGTGTGAGTGGGCACCCTGTTTTATTTAAAGAACAGGGATCTATCAAAGTCTGAGCTTCACAACACATGTTTGTGGAAGTGCATCATGGCACGAACAAAGGAGATTTCTGAGGACCTCAGAAAAAGCGTTGTTGATGCTCATCAGGCTGGAAAAGGTTACAAAACCATCTCTAAAGAGTTTGGACTCCACCAATCCACAGTCAGACAGATTGTGTACAAATGGAGGAAATTCAAGACCATTGTTACCCTCCCCAGGAGTGGTCGGCCAACAAAGATCACTCCAAGAGCGAGGCGTGTATTAGTCGGCAAGGTCACAAAGGACCCCAGGGTAACTTCTAAGCAACTGAAGGCCTCTCTCACATTGACTAATGTTAATGTTCATGAGTCCACCATCAGGAGAACACTGAACAACAATGGTGTGCATGGCAGGGTTGCAAGGAGAAAGCCACTGCTCTCCAAAAAGAACATTGCTGCTCGTCTGCAGTTTGCTAAAGATCACGTGGACAAGCCAGAAGGCTATTGGAAAAATGTTTTGTGGATGGATGAGACCAAAATAGAACATTCTGGTTTAAATGAGAAGCGTTATGTTTGGAGAAAGGAAAACACTGCATTCCAGCATAAGAACCTTATCCCATCTGTGAAACATGGTGGTGGTAGTATCATGGTCTGGGCCTGATTTGCTGCATCTGGGCCAGGACGGCTTGCCATCATTGATGGAACAATGAACTGTGAATTATACCAGCGAATTCTAAAGGAAAATGTCAGGAGGTCTGTCCATGAACTGAATCTCAAGAGAAGGTGGGTCATGCAGCAAGACAACGACCCTAAGCACACAAGTCGTTCTACCAAAGAATGGTTAAAGAAGAATAAAGTTAATGTTTTGGAATGGCCAGGTCAAAGTCCTGACCTTAATCCAATGGAAATGTTGTGGAAGGACCTGAAGCGAGCAGTTCATGTGAGGAAACCCACCAACATCCCAGAGTTGAAGCTGTTCTGTACGGAGGAATGGGCTAAAATTCCTCCAAGCCGGTGTGCAGGACTGATCAACAGTTACCGCAAACGTTTAGTTGCAGTTATTGCTGCACAAGGGGGTCACACCAGATACTGAAAGCAAAGGTTCACATACTTTTGCCACTCACAGATATGTAATATTGGATCATTTTCCTCGATAAATAAATGACTAAGTATAATATTTTTGTCTCATTTGTTTAACTGGGTTCTCTTTATCTACTTTTAGGTCTTGTGTGAAAATCTGATGTTGTTTTAGGTCATATTTATGCAGACATATAGAAAATTCTAAAAGGTTCACAAACTTTCAAGCACCACTATATATATATATATATATATATATATATATATATATATATATATATACAGCCATCACTGTGGGCTTGACTCGAGGACTTGAGCAATCTTTCAAAAGCAAAATAAGGCCTGTTACTGAGATTCAGTAACACCCCCCACGTCACACTTTTCCTTTCATTGATTGCAAACAATAAAATCTCTCCACAAAGCTGTTTCCTGGCTCTGTCCAAACATGGAAAAATGCCACTCCTCTCTAAATACACATGGAAAGACATTATTATTTTTCTTAAATAAAGAGACTCCATATGCGTGAAGAATAACTTGCTGTTGGTCCTCACACACCCACTGCAGATGCTTTATGTCAGAACACCTGATAACAATTGAAATTGACTAAAAGAAAGACAAGAATGAGTCTATATAAACTCAGCCTCTTTAACATTCAGGTCTGATGAGAAAGAAAATGGAGCATGAATGACTGATAGTCATCACACAACGTCAAACACCAAAGTGGAGGATTTTTCAGGTGGTAATAATAGCTGAGTGTGTAGAATATAAGCACAAAAAGTGTTTAAAAATTGGTTATTTGAGGTCAACCAATAGCTAGTTGGTAAGCCAAGCAGATGTCAAAACACAGGCAAGCATGTTTATCAGAGTCCAGATGGATAAGCCAAGGACAACATCACAGGAAAACATGAAGAACACGGCAAGTCCAGAAAATAAAAAAAAGGACTCATATTTATGCTGTAACACATGAAGTAATTCATGAGACATAATGGTGAACCAGTTTAAAATGATAAAGAGGTTTAATCAATGTCAACTTAAGCTACAATTTAATACAACTAGAACTTGAGTGGCAACACGGTGGTGTAGTGGTTAGCACTGTTGCCTCACAGCAAGAAAGCTCTGGGGTCGAGCCCAGTGGTTGACGGGGGCGTTTCTGTGTGGAGTTTGCATGTTCTCCCCGTGTCCGTGTGGGTTTCCTCCGGGTGCTCCAGTTTCCCCCACAGTTCAAAGACATGCAGGTTAGGTTAACCGGTGGCTCTAAATTGACCGTAGGTGTGAATGTGAGTGTGAATGGTTGTCTGTCTCTATGTGTCAGCCCTGTGATGATCTGGTGACTTGTCCAGGGTGTACCCCGCCTTTCGCCCGTAGTCAGCTGGGATAGGCTCCAGCTTGCCTGTGACCCTGCACAGGATATGTGGTTCCGGATAATGGATGAATGGACGGACCATATATGGAAAGTGGAAGTAAAATAGGACAGACAGCACACAGTATGAAGACTGTCTGGGACAGAATCAGGGCAGATGTGACATAAAAATTTTAAATACTTTCCAGCTTAAAAAGAACAAAGCAGAACAAAAGTAAGAAAAGTTATTACAGTCCATGTAGTAAATTCATTGTCAGAAAGCATCTGGATTTTAAAGTTTTCAAAACCCTAGGTTAGTTTTCTATATCTAGTAAAGTCTTAAGAAAACACGAAGCAGACAGGATACAACAGAGTTTGTTGATGTAAATGACTGGGGGATCTTTATCTGTCTCTCTCACATTCTTTATCGTTTTCTGTCTCTCCCTGGCCAGACTACATCCTCTTTAGCCATGCCAAACATCACAACAGGCCAAGAAATGTCAATTCAGCACAAAGCAAACATGGAAAAAATAAAGTTCTGATGTGTGGAAAATTATTAACATCAAGCTTGTGAAACTACTGGACTTAACAAAACAGAATTACACAGACCTTACAGCCGGACAGGTTTTCATACAACCCCGATTCCAAAAAAGTTGGGACAAAGTACAAATTGCAAATAAAAATGGCATGCAATAATTTACAAATCTCAAAACCTGATACTGTATTCACAATAGAACATAGACAACATATCAAATGTCGAAAGTGAGACATTTTGAAATTTCATGCCAAATATTGGCTCATTTGAAATTTCATGACAGCAACACATCTCAAAAAAGTTGGAACAGGGGCAATAAGAGGCTGGAAAAGTTAAAGGTACAAAAAAGGAACAGCTGGAGGACCAAATTGCAACTCATTAGGTCAATTGGCAATAGGTCATTAACATGACTGGGTATAAAAAGAGCATCTTGGAGTGGCAGCGGCTCTCAGGAGTAAAGATGGGAAGAGGATCACCAATCCCCCTAATTCTGCACCGACAAATAGTGGAGCAATATTAGAAAGGAGTTCGACAGTGTAAAATTGCAAAGAGTTTGAACATATCATCATCTACAGTGCATAATATCATCAAAAGATTCAGAGAATCTGGAAGAATCTCTGTGCGTAAGGGTCAAGGCCGAAAAACCATACTGGGTGCCCATGATCTTTGGGCCCTTAGACGGCACTGCATCACATACAGGCATGCTTCTGTATTGGAAATCACAAAATGGGCTCAGGAATATTTCCAGAGAACATTATCTGTGAACACAATTCACCGTGCCATCCGCCATTGCCAGCTAAAACTCTATAGTTCAAAGAAGAAGCCGTATCTAAACATGATCCAGAAGTGCAGACGTCTTCTCTGGGCCAAGGCTCATTTAAAATGGACTGTGGCAAAGTGGAAAACTGTTCTGTGGTCAGACGAATCAAAATTTGAAGTTCTTTATGGAAATCAGGGACGCCGTGTCATTCGGACTAAAGAGGAGAAGGACGACCCAAATTGTTATCAGCGCTCAGTTCAGAAGCCTGCATCTCTGATGGTATGGGGTTGCATTAGTGCGTGTGGAATGGGCAGCTTACACATCTGGAAAGACACCATCAATGCTGAAAGGTATATCCAGGTTCTAGAGCAACATATGCTCCCATCCAGATGACGTCTCTTTCAGGGAAGACCTTGCATTTTCCAACATGACAATGCCAAACCACATACTGCATCAATTACAGCATCATAGCTGCGTAGAAGAAGGGTCCGGGTACTGAACTGGCCAGCCTGCAGTCCAGATCTTTCACCCATAGAAAACATTTGGTGCATCATAAAACGGAAGATGCGACAAAAAAAACCTAAGACAGTTGAGCAACTAGAATCCTACATTAGACAAGAATGGGTTAACATTCCTATCCCTAAACTTGAGCAACTTGTCTCCTCAGTCCCCAGACGTTTACAGACTGTTGTAAAGAGAAAAGGGGATGTCTCACAGTGGTAAACATGGCCTTGTCCCAACTTTTTTGAGATGTGTTGTTGTCATGGAATTTAAAATCACCTAATTTTTCTCTTTAAATGATATATTTTCTCAGTTTAAACATTTGATATGTCATCTATGTTCTATTCTGAATAAAATATGGAATTTTGAAACTTCCACATCATTGCATTCCGTTTTTATTTACAATTTGTACATTGTCCCAACTTTTTTGGAATTGGGGTTGTAGATACTCAACAATGTATCAGTGATTTTCTAAAGATTTCTAAAGTTGCCAGATTTTTGGCTTCTACACGACTCTTCCTAACCAGTAACTAGACAAAAAAAATTTGAATTAATTTTTTTGTCCATTGGGAAACCTCCATGTAGAGCTCTCTTAGGTGTGGGTGGAGCACAGAGGACGGCAGGACAAAGCTTCAGGTAATAACAGGCTTTTATTGCCAGACTTTTCAGTATAACAATAGTTCTATTGGGTAAATACATACACACACACACACGCTGTGTTCTTGTCCCGGGAAGAGCTCTCCTCTGCTCTCCCTCTGCCTCCTTAAATAGGGCGCGGTTACTGGGAAGACACACAAACACAGGTTAATTACCGGGCCACTCACCTTCCCTGGCTCCGCCCTCCTGTCACAGACCGGTGCTTGACCACGCCCCCGCTGCCACATACCCCCACCGCCCGACTCAGGCCGGGCGCCCGTTCGGCCCGCAGCCGACTCCCCCCCCCCCCCCCCCCCCCCCCTTGACGGGAGAGGAAGTCCGCCACGACCATCTGCGCCCCCGGCCTGTGGACCACCTTGAAATTGAAGGGTTGGAGTGCCAGATACCAATGGGTGATCCGCGCGTTGGCATCTTTCATGCGGTGGAGCCACTGGAGGGACGCGTGGTCCGAACAGAGGGTGAAAGGGTGCCCCAGCAGGTAGTAATGGAGGGCGAGGACCACCCACTTGATCACCAGGCATTCTTTCTCAATAGTGCTGTAGCGCCCCTCACGCACTGACAGCTTCCTGCTAATGTACAGGATGGGGCAGTCCTCCCCCTCCACCTCCTGGGACAACACCGCCCCCAGCCCTCTGTCCAACGCGTCGGTCTGCAACACAAAAGGGAGAGAAAAGTCAGGGGAGTGTAATAGTGGCCCCCTACACAGTGCAGCCTTTATCTCAGAGAAAGCCCGCTGGCACTGCTCCGTCCACTGGACCGGATCTGGCGCCCCCTTTTTAGTGAGGTCAGTCAGCGGGCTGGTGACGTCCGAATAATTAGGTATAAACCTACGATAGTAGCCAGCCAGCCCCAGGAACTGTCTCACCCCCTTTTTGGTCTTGGGCCTCGGGCAGGCCGCAATCGCTGCTGTCTTATTAATTTGGGGACGCACCTGCCCGTTGCCCAAGTGGAAGCCCAGATACCGTACTTCCACCCGCCCAATCGCACACTTCTTCGGGTTGGCAGTGAGACCCGCCCGCCTCAGCGACCTAAGGACGGCCCTCAGGTGTTGCAAGTGCCGCTGCCAGTTGTTACTATAAATGATTATATCATCAAGATATGCGGCCGCATAGGTGGCGTGGGGCCAGAGGACCCTGTCCATCAGCCGCTGAAACGTAGCGGGCGCCCCAAACAGCCCAAAAGGAAGTGTGACAAATTGGTGTAAGCCGAACGGTGTGGAAAAGGCCGTTTTCTCCTGGGATAATGGAGTCAAGGGGATCTGCCAATATCCCTTCGTCAAATCCAGTGTCGAGTAAAAGCGAGCCGTGCCTAGTCGATCGAGCAGCTCGTCAATACGAGGCATTGGGTACGTGTCGAATTTAGACACCGCGTTGACTTTTCTATAGTCCACACAGAACCGGACCGACCCGTCGGCCTTGGGTACCAAGACCACCGGGCTGCTCCAGTCACTGTGGGACTCCTCGACGATGCCCATTTTGAGCATGGTCTGAAGTTCTTCCCGAACCACCTTTTTTTTGTGTTCGGGTAGCCTGTAAGGGCGGCTACGCACTACCACCCCCGGGGGCGTCTCTATGTGGTGTTCTATGAGGTTAGTGCGACCGGGCAGGGGCGAGAACACATCCAAAAACTCGGCCTGCAACTGGGCGACCTCTGTGAGTTGGGTCGGGGAGAGGTGGTCTCCACAGGGGACCAGAGAGGTACGTGATGCCAATGTCCCTTTTTGAACCTCCGGCCCCAGCTCCGCCTTCTCCGGAACTACCGACACCAACGCCACGGGGACCTCCTCGTTCCAGAGTTTAAGCAGATTGAGGTGGTAGATCTGTAGCGCCCCCCCCCCCGTCCGTTCGCCTCACCTCATAGTCGATGTCCCCGACTCGCCGTGTGACCTCAAAGGGTCCTTGCCACTTGGCGATTAATTTGGAGCTCGACGTGGGCAACAGTACGAGTACCTTATCTCCCGGAGTGAACTCTCTAAGGCGCGTGCCCTTGTTGTACAGGCGGGCTTGCCGTTCCTGGGCCTGCCGCAAATTCTCCTGAGTTAGGTGGGTGAGCGTGTGGAGTTTTGCGTGCAGATCCATAACGTACTGAATTTCGTTTTTACTCTGTGAAGGTCCCTCCTCCCAATTTTCTCGCAGCACATCTAAAATGCCGCGCGGCTTACGCCCGTATAACAATTCAAACGGGGAGAACCCCGTGGAGGCTTGGGGGACCTCTCGCACTGCAAATAACAAGGGTTCGAGCCATTTATCCCAGTTACGTGCGTCCTCACTTACGAATTTTTTAATTATATTCTTGAGGGTGCGATTGAACCGTTCAACTAAGCCATCCGTTTGTGGGTGATAAACGCTGGTGCGGATCGGCTTAATACCTAATAGCCCATACAGTTCGCTCAGTGTTCGTGACATAAACGAGGTGCCTTGGTCAGTCAGAATCTCTTTCGGGATTCCAACTCGGGAGATGACGCGGAAGAGGGCCTCCGCAATACTGCGTGCTGAGATATTGCGAAGAGGCACCACTTCCGGGTATCGCGTTGCATAGTCCACCAGAACTAATATAAAGCGGTACCCTCGTGTTGACCGATCTAATGGCCCGACGAGATCCATCCCAATTCTTTCGAACCGGGTCTCGATTAATGGTAGGGGGCACAAAGGCGCTTTTGGAATGGCCGCTGGATTTACTAACTGGCATTCACGGCACGCCGTACACCACCTACGGACATCACCGCGAATCCCCGGCCAATAGAATCGGGCCATTATTCGGGCTAGTGTCTTATCCTGCCCTAGGTGTCCAGCCATGGGATTAAAGTGAGCTGCCTGAAATACCAATTCCCGGCGGCTCTTTGGAATTAACAGCTGTGTGACTCGCTCTTTCGTCTGAGTGTCCTGCGTCACTCAGTATAATCTATCCTTCATAATAGAAAAATAGGGGAAGGACGGGGTGGCGTTCGGCTGGAGTGTTTGACCATCGATTACTCTCACTTGGTCAAACGCATGTCGCAGAGTCTCGTCTCGCGATTGTTCTAATGGGAAATCCGCGAGGGATTCCCCAACAGAAAGAGGAGGACATCTAATTTTTTAGGTTTGTTTACCTGACATGTTTCGACGTATAACTTCCGTCTTCCTCAGAGTGTCTCCGGATGTTGTTGGTGACGCATCTTTTATCAGCTGATGTTTCTGAAGGCGTGGCCTTCCTGTCTGGATTGACAGGTCGGTCACGCCTTATACTGTCTGTTCGTCCCCTGCAAGATGCATACCTGGAGTGCCATCTTGCAGGGGACGAACAGACAGTATAAGGCGTGACCGACCTGTCAATCCAGACAGGAAGGCCACGCCTTCAGAAACATCAGCTGATAAAAGATGCGTCACCAACAACATCCGGAGACACTCTGAGGAAGACGGAAGTTATACGTCGAAACATGTCAGGTAAACAAACCTAAAAAATTAGATGTCTGTTAAAAAAGAAAAAAAAAAAAAAAAAAAAAAAAAATACTAACTATATTTAATATAAGACATAATGAACGTAATCGAAATAAAAATAGAAAGAGGAGGAGCCGGCGGCTCCTCACTCTGTCGCGGAGATGACGTAGACGGCTCTGCGACAGCAGCTCCTCCCCCTGTCAAATGGCAGGACCCACTCTTTACTAGGTGCGTCATTAAACCCCGAAATCCCGGCCAATCAGTCCCCAAAATTAAAGAGTGGGTAAGGAGAGGATTAACCGCCGCCTTCACTATAGATTTTTCCCCTCTGAAAAATATGTGGACCGACACCAAAGGGTAGCTGTGAACATCCCCATGCACACACAACACCTTCACCCCCTGTGCCCCCCCCAATGCCTCGTCTTTCACCAGGCTTTGGCGGATCGAGGTCGGATTGCAACCAGAATCCACCAACGCCTGATATGTAGCCCCTTGGACACTCACCGGTATGCGATACGCTCCGGCCTGATCGAGGGCAGCCTCTGGCGCGTCGGGGATCCGTACCACCACGCCCACCTCCATTGCTGCGCACTGTTGTTGCAGGTGGCCCGGCTCCCCGCAGCGCCAGCAAACCGGCCCGGGCTTTCCCTCTGCACCGGTGCTCTGGGGCTCACTCACCTGAGGGGGGGGAGAGACAGACACGGAAGGGAGAAACGGGAGGGCACCACGGGTGCGGCGGGCCGGCTGGGGTGGAGCCGGCCCCCGTCTCCGTGGTGGGGGAATGGGGCGAGGACGGGACACAGAAGGGAGGGGAGAAAGAGAGAGAGAAGAGGAGAGAAGAGATGTCGTCGTCGGCTGTCCTGCCGCCGGAACAGCTGCCAAATGATCCTCCGCCAGTCCTACTGCCTGATCCAGCGACGCCAGGCGGTGGCACTGGACCCACTCCGCGGTTCCGGCTGGTAAGCAGGCGATGAACTGCTCCAGCACCACCTGATCGATGATTCCCTCGGCGTCACGATCGTCGGCCCTCAGCCACCGCCAGCAGGCATCCCGGAGCTGCTGGCCAAACGCGAACAGCCGGCCGACTTCCTCCAACCGCAGCGCGCGGAAGCGCTGGCGCTGTTGTTCTGGTGTGCGCCCCACGCGCTGGAGGACGGCCCAGCGAAGGTCCGCGTAGGCCAGCCGGAGGTCGGCGGGGAGCTGTAGCGTGGCCAGCTGCGCCTCTCCCGTCAGGAGGGGGAGGAGGCGCGCTACGCGCTGCTCCATCGGCCACCCCGAGGCTTCGGCGACCTGTTCGAACAATGCGAGGAACGCCTCGGGGTCGTCCTGCGGGCCCATCTTGGTCACGGTGAGGGGAGACGGGCCCGTGGCCGGGGCGCTGGTGGACCCCGCCGACGCGAGGAGATGCCGGAACGCCTCGCGATCTTCCTGCTGGGCCAGCACCAGGGCTTCGAAGCGCCGCTCTTGTTACTTTCGGAGCGTGATGAGCGCCTGGTGCTGGCTTTGCTGAGCCGTGGCGAGGGCGTGGACCAGGTCCGCGAACGGGGAGGATTCCATGGGGCTGCTGGGTTGGTGCTCCACCTTCCCGGGTTTCAGCACCACTGTAGAGCTCTCTTAGGTGTGGGTGGAGCACAGAGGACGGCAGGACAAAGCTTCAGGTAATAACAGGCTTTTATTGCCAGACTTTTCAGTATAACAATAGTTCTATTGGGTAAATACACACACACACGCTGTGTTCTTGTCCCGGGAAGAGCTCTCCTCTGCTCTCCCTCTGCCTCCTTAAATAGGGCGTGGTTACTGGGAAGACACACAAACACAGGTTAATTACCGTCAGGTGTAGTGATTCTGCCACTCACCTTCCCTGGCTCCGCCCTCCTGTCACAGACTGGCGCTTGACCACGCCCCCGCTGCCACACTCCAAATAAAAGATTTTGCTATTACATCCAATGGCCTCTGGCTTCCTATGTGGTATTGTGTGTATTGTGTGGTCTTATTCAAACGTCTTTTTTCTTGCTGAATTTGGCATTCAGGTTCTAACTTGTTTGAAATTTTTCAACACACCTCAATGTGAAGTGGAGGTTAAAAGGCATGTATCTCAAAACAAAACCACCCTCTTATCATGATGCTTCAAAAACCACAGCACAGCTGCAGTGTGACATACAGTCATATACTTCATCAACACAATAATGCCTCAAACACTTGGGTTTGAGGTCATGGGAAAGAGATTTATACCTGAGAATACAGTTTACCATGGATACTTTGTGTGGTAAAGGTGTGTGGTAATATTTTTTCTCAAGAACACTTTTATGTTTAAAGCTTACTAATAAAGATTTAAGGATGTTTCATATAATCTGGTGCAGACATGAAGTAAGGGGTATTTGTCTCTGAAGCTGATTTTGTTTCTAATTTCAGTCCTGTTCTTCTCATATTTCTAATAATGATACTAGTTTCTACAAGTCGGTTCTATTCATTCTACACAGTCCATCCATCCATTATCCGTAACCACTTATCGCGTGCAGGGTCGTGGGCAAGCTGGAGCCTATCCCAGCTGACTATAGGCAAGAGGCGGGGTACACCCTGGACAAGTCACCAGATCATCGCAGGGCTGACACATAGAGACAAACAACCATTCACACCTACAGTCTATTTAGAGCCACCAATTAACCTAACCTGCATGTCTTTGGACTGTGGGGGAAACTGGAGCACCCAGAGGAAACCCTCACAGACACGGGGAGAACATGCAAACTCCACACAGAAAGGCCCCCGTTGGCCACTGGGTTCAAACCCAGAACCTTCTCGCTATGAGGCGACAGTGCTAACCACTATACCACCATGCCACCCTAATTCTACACAGTCCCAACAGTAAAACCCAAGCTTACACAAACATATTAGCAACAACTATGAAAAACGTAGCTTTTGTATTCTGTGAAAGACACCACATTCCTAATTAGTATGTTTAACAGTTATTACACGAAATCAAGTCGTACAAGAACTGATAGCTGACGAGGCGCAGAGCTGAGTTGGCTACAAGCCATGTACGACGAGACGGAGTGGAATAACTGTTTTATTCCATCCACATTTACAGGATTTTGAGAAACAGAGTATTTTTATTTTTTGCAAATCTGAAAAATAAAAACTTTATACAAAACACCTGACAAAATCATTTCCACTTAGAATGTAAACAAACCAGTGAAATGACAGTTGCAATTTGTGGAAAATGCTATAAAATAATTCTTGAAAAATAAAAAAGATATATGTTCTCACTATGAAATACTTTCATTCCATATTGTGTTGGCTTTTTTATTATTATTTTGGGGGGGGATTTTCCTCTTACTCTTATTCTTCTTTAGGGTTTTTTTTTGGCGGTTGGCAAACCAACTTAAAGGTGCATTACCGCCACCAAGTGGGCTGGAGTGTGGAACAGGAGATATTGGGGAAAAACAAACAAACAAACAAACAAACAAATGAAAAGTCGCACAGAGCACGATACTTGCGAAAATCACCAAGAAACGAAAGTTATGGCAGATTAGATGTTTTTACAAGATTTGACCTTAGTAACCTTGACCTTTGACCTTGAGCCACCAAAAACTAATAATGTCTTTGTGTGACCCTAGTGAGTTGTCCTGTACATTTTGGTGAAGCTTAGTCAAGAAATGACGACGCTAGAGCACAAACAAACAAACAAACAAACAAACAAACAAACAAACAAACAAACGGACAAATGAACTGATCAACATACTTGCAACAAAAATCTCTGATTTTCACAAGTAAAAACTATATGCTTTTAGCTATTGTTTCTTCTGTTTATTTTAAATACTTGATAATTTGGGGGGTTTTGTTTTCAAGTAGATTTATTTCATCCTCGGTTGCTTCAGCAACACTCTCCGCCATTTTGTTTTTCTCTACTCGTGGTATATGAGCTGATATCCTAGTAGTAGAGTAGCCAATCAGAGTGTGTGATTGCTCAAATTCAGTGAATGTGGACAGAATAAAGTGTCATATAAACTGCGTGAGAATGCAAAAGAATTCGGGTTCTTGTTAGTTAGTGACAACAAAGGAATGTGTTTTTTTTTTTAATCTTGACTTTTAGCCAGCTGTATGGGGATGAAAATAAGGCCACGATGACAGATGAGAGCTGTGTATGAGCCCTCAAAGGATCTTGTGTGTGTGTGTTTCTCAGCTCCTCTTTCCTTATTGGTGTGAGTGTATGCATGCGCCAAGTGAAGAAAAACATCTTTAATACCACTCTAAGCATAATAACTTTTATAAAGTAATGAGCATTTAACAGGATAGTAATAATACTAGTGTACTGACTTTTGGGTGTTTGGGCCATGCATGCTCTTTTGATGCCTAATGTTGCACCGAGGGTCAAGTCATGCTTTATTATTGTTCATTCCAGCAAGATTGGGTTGCTAACCTAATAGTTGCCCTAATTGCAAGCCCAAACCTAATATTTGTACAGTAATTTTATACAGATTTCAAGAGCTAATATGCACAAGACAGTTAGACTACACAAGCAGAACTCTAATCTTTTTGAGATTAAACTCAACATTAATAGGACCAGAATGTCTTCCTTGACTAGCACGGCTAACCTAAGATACTTTAGAGAGAAGAAAAGTAGTGAGAATGGGAGTAAGTAAGGGTTAATATGAGAACACTGGTTTGCATCCCCTCCCACCTGGGTCATGCTGAAGCGCTGTGCCTGGTACAGCGTAGTGCCTTCATCTTTCAAAACAATGACTAATCTACACCCCCTTTGGGACGAGCCGACACAGATGGCCTCTGAGGAGGTCCTGCTGCCAAAACATCCAAGGCAGAAATATAGTTTTTCAACTGTAACTATGGTTTCAACACCTTTTCCCCCCCCATTTGACAGGATACTATAACAGAAAGGAGAAGTCAAGGGCTACTCGATTACATCCATCTTAGGAAGCAGTTTGTTGATAGCACCAACACTGGTGACACACTTTCTTGCTGTTCATTGATAATGAAAGTCTACAGATATTTTGGTTTGATGGATCAGGAAGTGAAACAATGTTTCAAGTAAATATCTTTGAACAAAAGTGTCACATGGCTCCTTTAAATGAATTAAATGTTTTCGATCAAAAAGTTAAACTTACTTAAGAGTCAACAGATAAAAACAGGATTGGGTACAAAAGGATTAATTTCCCTCAGGACTGGTTTTCTTGTTCAGCTGAAAGTTTTTGAGGGCATAGGCAGAACAAATGGCAGTTCTTGTCAGCACAATTAAAAGGATATAATCACATCAGTAAGGGACAGACTAAGACTTGAGTCACATGCTCCCAAACAGTAAATACTGTATATTCTTCTGGCCAGACTGATTAATCTGCCAACTAATCTTATTTAAATTTGCCTTGCTCATTAACAATGGCTAGAAGGATTTACTAGAAGGATTTCAGAAACACAGTCATCTTGGTTAGGCATGTTGTTGGTGCAATGAAAAGTGGTTCACAGTTTTCTATTTGTTTATGTTTCACTTAAAGAAATTATGCAAATACTTTATACTGAAGCCAGTGTATTGAGCAGAATTAAACTAGTCAGTTCCAGTATGCAAGAGAAAAGCATAATTGCATTACATAATTCACCAACATGGATAATTTTTTTTTTAAAGATTTTTTTGGGGCTTTTTCACCTTTATTGGATAGGACAGTGTAGAGACAGGAAATGAGCAGGAGAGAGAGACAGGGAGGGATCAGGAAATGACCTTGGGTCGGAATTGAACCCAGGTCCCCGGATTTATGGTATGGCGCCTTATCCACCTGAGCCACGATGCCCCCTGATATGGATAATTTAATATCTCTTACTTTATGTGTACCACATGTGACCGTGTCCCCCATGGTATTCTGTGGGGGACAGTGGCAGCTCCTCAATTTTTTTTTCGGGGGGGGCAATTTTCCCCCGTTATGTCTACACGGACCATAAATGTCCACAGGACTGAAGTAAATTGACCTAGGTAGCAAGTCAATAGTCAACCAAACCCAGAAAAACACCACGGTGACTGGAGCCCTCAGTTTCGTCTTTGCCTCGTAGAGCTAACTCGAACACTCCACAAAATTTCACGCATTGGGTGAGCCAGTTTAATATGTGCCTGTTCTTGCTCACCTCATTGTTGTGGCAGTGAACTGCTAGCCTGTAGCCCTCATCCAGTTGTGTAGCGATGTTCACTCTCCCAAAAGCAGAAAATTTCAGGCAGCTGCCCATGTGAATCTTTGATGACTCATGTTTTTTTATTTTCTCTGACAAATGATGCATGTCCGAAACTCCAGTGACCGTCCAAGCAGTGTTGTCCGTGGAGCCACTTCCAGGGTGGAAAAGTAAGCAGGGGGAGCAGAAAACCGCTGAGGCGTCCTTGCAGCCAGCCCGCCAGGATTTGCGCTGGGACCATGTTGAAGTAAAACCTCATGATTCCCCCCTTGTCGAAATTTGTTTTATGTTTAGATTTGGTCGAGGGGGGTCCAGCTTGTTTTGTTGCCAATTTAGCTCGATTTGATCGCTGACTAAATGGAACTTCTTTTAAGGACCGCACTGAATTGCTTTCCGCATCCATAGACATATAAACATAGAAGCCGCATTGAGCTGGTGGCCCCGTTGCTGGGATACGTCAGAGTGTCCGCCATATTTGATGTGGCAAATCTTCCCCGTAAACCAATGCAAGTAAATGGACTGAACTTCATAAAGCCCCTTTCTACAATAATATTTAACTCGATGCCTTTTATTCACCCATTAAGACACACACGTATATATTTGGGAAATAAACAGGCATCAAAACAACATATATAACTTTTAATGTGATGGTTGTAAATAGTGTGCGAAATACCCTGTACACTGCAAACTAGCGACAGATAAGCGATAGATAGCTCAGGTAAGCTAATCAGTCAGCATACCGTAGCAAGGTACCAAAACCTGAGGCCACAATAACCAACCTACAAGACTGAATATGATAAATGATGGAAATAGTGGAAAAACTGGAAATAGTGAATGAAAATAAAAATTTACTGTTTTATTTATTGAGTCACCACACAGACCTACTCTTGTTGAATAAAGTGAGCTGAATGACCGCCAAACTGAGTTCGGCCAGGTTCTAATGTCATACCAAAACAAAATACATCACTGATTCCTTCACATTCAGAAAGGTTAAAAACATTCATCATACATTCAAAAACGTTCATCATAGTGTGGCACTGTATTATCTAATTCTCACTGCTTATAACAATACACCTACCCGGTGGAGATGAGCTGGGAAACTGAAGACTGAAGGAACAGTATTGAAAAGTATTTTTCCAGTCTCACCTGTGAAAGGTAATCCCATGTGATCTCGTTCGGACGGTAAACCTGTTGGTACAGTTAAACACAGCACATGAATGAGGCATCTTTATTCTCGGCTACTGTCTAGACACTATACCAGAGACGGTTGAAGAATCTCCACTTTGCCACATCCAATATGGCGGCGAGGATGACATATGATTCTACGCAGAATGTGGCGGCTATGTTTATATGTCTATGTCTGCATCCATCTCACCTCAGAAACTGAGCGGATAGAACGCAACTTTGCCGCGCTTCGCAGTGACGTAAGCACGTTAGGGCAAGCCCCCCCGGAACCCATAGAGATTGATTGAAGTGTCAGTCAGGAGAAAAAAAATATATTAACATGGGACTCTATCAGTGAACTCTTGGGCGATTTTCAGCGTGACTGAAATCGCCCCAAAAGGGGCGGTACTCTAGAAGCAAGACCACCCTGAATGGACAATGATACCCAGAGACAGATTAAAATGGCCTCGAGCAGCGCTGGTGAAAGTTTGTTTTAAAAAAAAGAAAAAAAACTTTTTTCGTTTTGGCAGTGTGTCGCCCAATCGCCCTTATGCACCAGCCGCCCTTGGTGGGGGGTGCTTCGGGAGTATGGGGTTCGGGGCTCTTTGCTAAGGGCTGTCCGGTCCCTGTACAAACGGAGCAGGAGTCTGGTTCACATTGCCGGCAGTAAGTCAGACCTGCTCCCAGTGCATGTTGGACTCCGGCAGGGCTGCCCTTTGTCACCGGTTCTGTTCATAATTTTTATGGACAGAATTTCTAGGCGCAGCCAGGGACCGGAAGGAATCCTGTTTGGGAACCACAGGATTTCATCTCTGCTTTTTGCGGATGATGTTGTCCTGTTGGCTTCTTCAAACCAGGACCTTCAGCATGCACTGGGGCAGTTTGCAGTCGAGTGTGAAGCGGCTGGGATGAGAATCAGCACCTCCAAGTCCGAGGCCATGGTTCTCGACCGGAAAAGGGTGGCTTGCCCTCTCCAGGTTGGTGGAGAAGTCCTGACTCAAGTGGAGGAGTTTAAGTATCTCGGGATCTTGTTCACGAGTGATGGAAGGATGGAGCGTGAGATCGACAGGCGGATCAGTGCAGCCTCCGCAGTGATGCGATCGCTTTACCGGTCTGTCGTGGTGAAGAAGGAGCTGAGCCAAAAGGCGAAGCTCTCAATTTACCGGTCAATCTACGTTCCGACTCTCACCTATGGTCATGAGCTTTGGGTAATGACCGAAAGAACAAGATCATGGATACAAGCGGCCGAAATGAGTTTCCTTCGCAGGGTGGCTGGGCGCTCCCTTAGAGATAGGGTGAGAAGCACAGTCACTCGGGAGGAGCTCGGAATAGAGCCGCTACTCCTCCACATCGAGAGGAATCAGCTGAGGTGGCTCGGGCATCTTTTTCGGATGCCTCCTGGACGCCTCCCTGGGGAGGTGTTCCAGGCATCTCCCCCCAGGAGGAGGCCCCGGGGAAGACCCAGGACACACTGGAGGGACTATGTCTCTTGGCTGGCCTGGGAACGCCTCGGTGTTCTTCCCGAGGAGCTGGCCGAGGTGTCTGGGGAAAGGGAAGTTTGGGCTTCCATGCTTAGACTGCTGCCTCCGCGACCCAGTCCCGGATAAAGCGGAAGAAGACGAGACGAGACGAGACTTTATGTGTAAAAGATTTTGAAAACGTGTTCAATTAAAGTTTGGTTGTGTAGCACTTTTAAGATCATCCTTGAGGCAATCTGAAGTTAAAAAAAAGACTGAAAGGAGATCATGCACATTAAAGTATACAGCTATAGAAGATTAAGGCAAACAGTACTAAGTGTAAGGTACACTATATCTATATGAACTGTTAATATTTGAATAGCCCATTTAGTCCCCACTTTGCTGTTATCATCACCTCCACTCTTCTGGGAAGGCTTTCCGCTAGATTTTGGAGCATGGCTGTAGGGGTTTGCCCATTCAGCCACAAGAGTGAGGTCAGGCACTGATGTCAGGTCAGGAGGCCTAGGGGAGGTGCTGTCAGAGTTCCAGTTCATCCCAAAGGTGTTCAGTGAGGTTGAGGTCAGGGCTCTGTACAGGACACTCAAGTTCTTCCACACCAACCTTGGTAAACCATGTCTTCATGGACCTTGCTTTGTGCACAGGAGCCTTGTCATGCTGGAACATGTTTGGGCCTTTTAGTTCCAGTGAACTGTAATGTTACAACATGTAAAGACATCCTATACAATTGTGTGCTTCAAACTTTGTGGCGACAGTTTGTGAGTAGGAAGCCTAGTTCTGACTGGTTCTGCATATCCAGACCAGATTAGTTAAAGAGCAAGAGAGAGAGAGAGAGAGAGAGAGAGAGAGAGACAGAGTGCAGGGACTTCAGCAGGTCTAGTTATGACAGCATAACTAAAGATAACATAGGCATAAGGCCAACCTGGGATATAAAGCCATTCCACTGTCAAAAAACCTGAGTAACAAGTGAGAGAAAGTTACAACAACATCAAAACATCACAGTTTAATAAAACTCTCTATGCCTCTGGACCCCCAGAGCTGCACTTTAATCTAAGAGCTATTTAACAAAATCTGCAAAAATAGGTTTTCAACCAAGGCTTAAAGCTATATGGTCTTCCAATTTCATAAAATCAGTTAAATTTAGTTCCCTCTGAAATGCGGTCATTGTGATATATGTTTATTACTGCAATGTCTCAAAAAACAAACAAACAAACAAACAAACAAACAAAAACCCAGGCCATTCTGTGGCTGGGAATTTATTTAATTTGAAGGGATTCCCTAGCAAATAATGTGCATGAAATTGCTTGCTTCGCACAGTCAAGCAGACAGAGGAAGTCCGTGTACGCATGCGCAGGTTTACCTGCTTCTTCTTCTTTTGGGTTTTACGGCAGCTGGCATCCAGTGTTGCATTACTGCAATCTACAGGTTTACCTTTGACCATGCACTGACAGTTACATCATTCTGTCGCTAAACGAACAGCTGATCACACCGAGGTGCTCGCTGACCGCCGATATTTATTCGTTTGGTCCTGCGTTTCATTTCCTTCGCAACATAACATCTTTTCTTCTTGCTTTCTGTTACTGTAGTCAGTCGTTCATGTTTCTTTCCTGTCCTCCATTTTCCTCTCCTGTTCCAAATTTGTATCCCATAATGCCTTGCGTGAACAGGGAAAGCCCACCACGTGATGCATGACATAGTATCTTGAATTGGGTCATGGTGAAGCAAGAAAAAAATAGTGGAGAATTTCAGGCCACATGGCCCTAAATTCATTAATTGTTCTATTTTAAAAATAATAATAAAATTTGATGTCTGTGATTTGAATTCAATAGCTTTCGGTCCACTAAACAAAAATAATTGGGTGTCAGGGAAAATTTTTTTTTATGACCTACACTTGAAAAATCTGAAAGGCAGTCTACCTTTAAAGATTGAGACTGTTTCCGAGTCCCAACACTAATTGAAAGGCTGTTTCATAGTTGGGGGATGTTGTGAGAAACTTTGTATTCTAGGTACTGATAAAGGTCCTTTACCTTTTATCAACTCATGATTAACCAAGAGTTCACTCAGATACTGTGGAGCAAGATTATTCAATGCTTTATATGTTGTTAGCAGTACTTTATATATAATCAGTGCAAAATTGTACTTGAAGCTAATATTGTGTGGATAAAAACACGTTTATATGGTGATCAAATTTTATGATTCTTGTAAGGACTGTAAAGCTGCTTCATTCTGCACTAATTGGAGTTTGTTTATGTATCTACTGAGACATCCAGAGAACAAGATTACCAAGAAGTAATAAAGATATTTCTTAACTTAGCAATGTGTCTCAGAAATAGCTGCCATAGTTATGGATCTGGGGCGGCACGGTGGTGTAGTGGTTAGCGCTGTCGCCTCACAGCAAGAAGGTCCGGGTTCGAGCCCCGTGGCCGGCGAGGGCCTTTCTTTGTGGAGTTTGCATGTTCTCCCTGTGTCTGTGTGGGTTTCCTCCGGGTGCTCCAGTTTCCCCCACAGTCCAAAGACATGCAGGTTAGGTTAACTGGTGACTCTGAGGCCAAGTTTACATTAGACCGTATCTGTCTCGTTTTCTTCGCGGATGCACTGTCCGTTTACATTAAACCGCCTGGAAACGCCGGGAAACGGGAATCCGCCAGGGTCCACGTATTCAATCCAGATCGTGTCAGCTCCGGTGCTGTGTAAACATTGAGATACGCGGATACGCTGTGCTGAGCTCTAGCTGGCGTCGTCATTGGACAACGTCACTGTGACATCCACCTTCCTGATTCGCTGGCGTTGGTCATGTGACGCGACTGCTGAAAAACGGCGCGGACTTCCGCCTTGTATCACCTTTCATTAAAGAGTATAAAAGTATGAAAATACTGCAAATACTGCCCATTGTGTAGTTATGATTGTCTTTAGGCTTGCTATCCTTCCACTTGCAAGTGGTAAGTGATATGTGCTGGGATCACACACACAGCGGCTCAGTCCCGAATCACAGCTTGTGCACTTCACTCGCGTGCTCTGTGAGCTGCGCAGGGCCGGAGTGCACACCCTCCAGAGGGCACTTGCTGTTCAGGGTGGAGTGATTTGGAGCGCAGGATGCCTGCGGAGCCGAGCGTATCCGTGTATTGGTGTTGCTGTGTGCACGCAAATTGTGTATTGGTGTTGCTGTGTGCACACTAATCGTTTTAAAAACGTTAATCTGATGATCCGCTGATACGGTCTAATGTAAACATGGGCTAAATTGACCGTAGGTGTGAATGTGAGTGTGAATGGTTGTCTGTGTCTATGTGTCAGCCCTGTGATGTCCAGGGTGTACCCCGCCTTTTGCCCGTAGTCAGCTGGGATAGGCTCCAGCTTGCCTGCGACCCTGTAGAACAGGATAAAGCGGCTAGAGATAATGAGATGAGATGAGTTATGGATCTGCATGAGCTTTAAATGAGAGGCTTGGTAATCACACCAAGGTATCTACTGTACATGGTGTAGCTGAAAGGTCATCAAGAGTTACTACATAAATCAGAAAGATTACATCTTTGGCCCTAGACGAATTATGTAGGAGAGAAAGTTACTCAGCATCCAGTACCTAATGTCCATTACACACTCAACAACCTCATTAAGCTGTCAGTATTTATGGTCTGCATAACAGCTATTCTAGGATTTTCTTAAAGCTTTCTTATATAAATTGAACAGACGCCCAACCTGTTACACATGTCTGTGTAACAATTCTGTGTATAAACATCTGTGTTTTTGTAAAAAATAATGTCAGACTGGAATGTTTCAAATTTTCCACAACAAGAACTGAAGCATTACAGCATGGGAAAACAGGATATCTGCAGTCTAAAAAACACAGGGCACAGTTTTTTATACTTCAACAGATCACATTTCAAATGTTTCACATTTTTTAAAGAAATTCCACTTTTTGATTCAACATACTTTAGATTTTTTGCAGTCCTTTCATAGGAAGAGTTTTAATACAAACAAGTCATCTAGGAATTTACGGAATTATCTTTATTCAAATGAATATGTAAATGTACAGTAATATTTTTCAGGAAATGTAGCACACAAGGAAGTTTCATATACTCAGATATCTTTTTGGTTTTACTTTTATCATCAGCACAATGCCTTGGTGTACAGGCAATATATGAAGTGGGTCTTTTTATTTTAAATTTTAAAAGCTTAACAGGCTCAACAGGACTTCAGGTTCGCTCTCAGAATGAAAGCAAATGTCTGTTGGCTAATAACCTTATACTCACTCAGTGGTGATGACATTTTAATCCACAAACCATTTTTGTTTTGCTTAACTCTTATTTCCTTGGTGAACAAGAGGGCATCTTAAACTTGTCATTTTTTTTTTCTGGCAGCCTTTTTCATTTGCCAGCCTGTGACATGGTGGTGCATTTCAAATCAAAGCACATGCGTGACTGTGAGTGTTTTGGTTGTTGTTGAGTATCAGAAAGATGCTTTTTGGACACCCGCATTAGTTTAATCCATTGCTCGTCACAAAAAATCTCCGGCTCAGCTAAGTGGTAACAGCTATCTGTGCTCGTATAGTCATCACAAACAAAACAGTGACATTAGCCAGCAGTGATGAGTATATGATGAAAACTAGCTGTTTTAGAGGATCCATGGGCCTGAAGAAAAGATAATCTGCCCCTAAAAGCCTCTGAAAAGCAATGCAATGTATGGTGAATGTGGAAAATATCATCACAAAAGTGCTTTGAACTGTAAAAGACCCTGAAGTCACATAATTTCTCATGAAATACAAACACTGATCTCATTATTTACAACTGAAAGTTATAAATTAAAAGCATGTGTATTTATCCTCAACAGTCTTGTTGTACAGGACAGAACAGCATGATGTAATGTTGTGTAAGTGCTAGACAAAAAAATAAAATAAATAAAAAGAGTATTTCCCCTCCGCCTTTGGCCAGTTTCCAAGTATAATCTGATCTCATTTCAGAGACATACAACTACATCAATCCCAACCTTTAAAGCCTATCATAGATGTCTAACATACTGAGAAGACTGAGCAGAAGTATTCTTGATAATTTGACCATAACTGGACGGGCAAAACAAGGTAGAAGTAACACATTTCAAAATGGTCTCAGATTTCCCCATAGCTTAATCAGCCTGCTTTTCATATATGAGGATGTTTAAAGTCTTATCTAAAACTGTGTGGTGTGTGGCTAAGGTTGATGACTGCCGGCAACAAAGACAGAAAAGGTTTAATGCCTCTCTATAGAGAAGAAACCAGTGATGCATTAAATATGAAAGAAAGAGGCTGCAATTAGTTGCATGCCTTTGGATCCATTATGCAGTGTCTCTAGGACTTGATTTACCTATGGCCATGAATGAAACCACACTGTTAGATATATCATCTCATCTTTTATGCGTTTGGAATCATGGTCTTAAATCATGGTTTATTACTTGCAGTGGGAGAAGCCAGACACCATCTACAGAGATCAGCCCACTGGCTTGTGGGCAAGAATGTCATTAAAGGAACAGTCCACCGTACTTCCATAATGAAATATGCTCTTATCTGAACTGAGACGAGCTGCTCCGTACCTCTCCGAGCTTTGCACGACCTCCCAGTCAGTCAGACGCAGTCAGACGTGCTGTCACTCCTGTTAGCAATGTAGCTAGGCTCAGTATGGCCAATGGTATTTTTTGGGGCTGTAGTTAGATGCGACCTAACTCTTCCACGTTTTTCCTGTTTACATAGTTTTATATGACCAGTGACATGAAACAAGTTCAGTTACACAAATTGAAACGTAGCGATGTTCTATGCTATGGAAAGTCCGCACTATAATGACAGGCATACTAACACCTTCTGCGCGCTTCGGCAGCGCATTGATACGGAGCTCAGATATCAATGCGCTGCCGAAGCGCGCAGAAGGTGTTAGTACGCCTGTCATTATAGTGCGGACTTTCCATAGCATAGAAAATCGCTACGTTTCAATTTGTGTAACTGAACTTGTTTCATGTCACTGGTCATATAAACCTATGTAAACAGGAAAAACATGGAAGAGTTTGGTCGCATCTAACTACAGCCCCAAAAAATACCATTGGCCATACTGAGCCTAGCTACATTGCTAACAGGAGTGACAGCGCGTCTGACTGCGTCTGACTGACTGGGAGGTCGCGCAAAGCTCGGAGAGGTACGGAGCAGCTCGTCTCAATTCAGATAAGAGCATATTTCATTATGGAAGTACGGTGGACTGTTCCTTTAAGCGCAGGAAAGGGAGGGATGATGCCAATGGCTTTGAGTAAACAAGGACCCAATGGGATCATATACAACCCCAAATCAAAAAAAGTTGGGATGGTATGTTGAAATGGAAATTAAAGCTGAAAACAATGATTTGTAAATAATATTTGACCTGTATTGCATTCAAAACAACACAACAGCACATTATTTGATGTTTTACTTCATGAATTTTATTCAAAGACATGTGGTGAGGTTAACTTGAGCAAGGCACCTAACCCTCAACTGCTCCCCGGGTGCTGTAGCATGGCTGCCCACTGCTCTGAGTATGTGTGTGTACTCATTGCTCACTTGTGTGTGTGCATGTGTGGGTTCACTGCTTCAGATGGGTTAAATGCAGAGGATGAATTTCACTGTGCTTGAGTGTGCATGTGACAAACAAAGGCTTCTTAAATGTTTTTTTTTTCCCCAAAGCAAACACATTTCAATTTTAATTCTTGCAACAAAAAAGTTGGGACACTAAAACATTTACTACTTTATGACCTTACTATTCCTTCTCACAGCACTTAAAAGATGTTTAGGGACTCAAGAGACCAAGTGTTGAAGCGTTTCAGGTGTTATTTTGTCCCATTCTTTCTGACAACAGGTCTTAGGGTGTGGAACAGTACAGGGTCGTCGTTGTCATATTTTTTGTTTCAAAATTCCCCACATATTCTATTGGGGACAGAAGGGACAGACACCCTCTTCTTCCACAGCCATGACTTTGTAATGTGTGTAGAATGTGGCTTTGCGTTGCCTCGAAGGCAGCATATGTTGCTCCAAATTCTCAGTGTACTTTGAGATCATGGGTGCTCAGCTTAGGCTTGCGCCCTTGCCCTTACTGAAACGCCTCCAGATACCTTGAATCATTTAATGATATGATGTACCACAGAGGGTGAAATACTCAAATTCCTTTATATCTTTCTTTGGCAAACATTGTTTTCAAACATTTCAATCATTTTCTCATGCATTTGTTGACAACCTGGAGATCCTCAGCCCATCTTTGCTCCTCAAAGACTAGGTCTTTCCTGGATACTGATTTTGTACCAAATCATGATTACACTCACCTTTTGACATCACCGGTTTCAAATTACATCCTTACTTAATTGTTTTACCTTATTACTAGCCATAAATTGCCCTATCCCAGTTTTTTTGGAATGTATTGCTGGCCTGAAATACAGGAATTGATGTATATTAACAAATGAAATGAAGTTGACCAGACAAAACATGAAATATCTTGGGTTCATTCTGTCTGCAATGAAATACAAGTCAAAGGAAATTTAGAAATCACTGTTTTCTTTTTTTTCTTTTTTTTTGTATTTTCCATACTGTCCCAACTTTTTCTGATTTGGGACTGTAGAATGGAGACCGTTCAAAAGAATTAAAATTGACCATTGTGAGGGGTCCAGTGTATTAGCCAGTCAGGGGCCCCATTTCTATTGGTGCCCTTGCTTCTGAAATAAAGACATCGATACCTCTCAAAAACAAAAATGAAAACTTCAACAAGAGGCTGATATTCTTGGCAGTCATCACTCTTAATGACTAAATACAAATGGATGTATTATACAGTATTTGCGATAAATACCACTGTCAAAAAGATATGTTTCCTAGGAATCTTCTAGGAAAGTGCTTGCTGGGCCATCACTAAGTGCACTAAGTGCTTGCTGGGCCATCACTATTTCCAAATGACAGCAAAACCTTTACACTAACTATATGCTACTAGCAGAAATGCTCTGCAAGCTCGCCTTCATGGAATGCTACAAGGTCAAGCAATTGGTCAATAATTGCTCAATCAGTTACAAAAGTTCATCATATAAATCTTCCATTCTGAAGATCACCCACGGTCATTTGGCCACCAACACAGGCCACCAACACAAGCAAGACAAGCTTATCACCAAAGCATGCAGTTCTCCCACTCTTTTTGGTGATGAAGATACTGTATATTAATTGAACTTGAAAAAGTTCCCAGAATCCCAACTTTAAAAAGATATAAAAAGTTTTGTGTGAAGCACTTAGAGTTGACTAAATAAGGTAACCTTGTGGGTTTTGTTGACATGCTGCAAGAAAAGTTTATGGTTGGTTGTCTTATGTATTAATGAAATTGCATTATTTTGTAAAGATAGGCAATTCTTGGTTATGTTTAGTGACAAAATATATCTTAGCTATAGGTTTGGCTTGTGAGACAATTTCTATCTAACTAGCTAGCTAACAATAATTTATGGTACAACAGCAACTTACCAGCCCATGAATGCATGAACACCGTTGACCCGGAGCATCAAAGGAATACATTTCGATGCATCTGTTAAAATGGTTGAGGTGAGAAGTTCATCTGCAGTATATCACAACTACAAGAGAGATACAGAATTCAGTCATTGAATTTCAGATCTCAGAAAATGACATCAGAACAAAGGAATGTCTAGGCCAGACTTAAAATGATATTTTAACTGAAAACACAGTTAGACAGGTTTACTTATCAACTGATTTTAGTTATCTGCTGTTCATCATTTTCACTATAAAAATTACTCCCACATTGCAGGTTACATCATATAATATTACAAAGTTCTTGCACCATGTCTTCAGGACCTGATAATGTCTCGCTATGGATAATATAGCTTAAATTCTAATAAACAAATAAAGCCTTTTCTTTATTAATAGAGCTCATAAAATTTATAGTTGTGATTACTTACAAGAAAAACTCGATCTTTCTACATATTTGTATGAGGCTACAGTATTTATAATACACTATATGTTTAATGTTTCTTGCATTCACCCAGCCTTAAGGCACAGAGATGAGTATGCTATAGAACGTGACACACTACATGTATTGAGAACATGTGAGAAAGTCCATTATATTAGGTATCTTAGGTATCATTGCGTGCAAGTATTTTCCTTTGCTATTCCACTGCCCTGTACACAAATAGCACCAAAGTCTGTTTTACGACACAAACACATTCCAAGGCATTCTTGATATCCCTGACTGAGAAATAAATTCTTCCCACAGATGTTGCATTGTTCTTGGTTTGTAGTAATAAATAAAAAAGCATTCTGCTCACATCTATGTGTCTGTGTTTGTGTCTTCATTTCATGCTAATTATCTAGAACTAAAATAGCATGGGAAATTTTGGTAGACAATGAAAGCAGCAGCACATTTTCAGAAAAAAAATCATTAACTCAGCCAATTATATTTTTTTCAGTACATTTTTTCAAGGAATCAATACATTATAACTATATGTTTATAGGATAAGTATATAGATATGCAAGACTCTGTTAAACCTGGTGAAGGTCAATTCACTTTCCACGATCGCCATTATCTACTACTTGGGACAAATCTATCAAAGGACATCATGTACTCCTTTCTGGAATTCCATGTTTTCTTTCGGTGTCCTTCTCATCCTGTTATGCACTCAACATGCTAACAGTAATCCCCAGGAATCTCATGACCCTGTAATAATGAGAAGTGACTCTTAAAGGCTGTTATCACCTGTTCATTCTGTTATCAAGGTAGAGCCCAGACCCTGATGTAATAAGTGATGGTGTCGGCTTAGCTAGATTGACATGTTTGCTCTAGCTCGGCTTTTACACCGGAACACGAGCCCTATCATTGCCCTTTGGCCTGAAACCCAACACCTGTGCTGCTTTTATGGGATGTTGATGAATAGCTGGAAAACACGGGGTTCCCACCAACACAAAACCGCTTTTATTTGTCCAGCTGTGAAAAAAAATCTTCACTACAGAGGGATACTAGGGGGGAAGACCTGTGGATAAGGCGGCGGTAAGGCAGGGGATTTCACATTTTTGGCCCCTGGTTTCATAGTAAAAGTAGACTAAGAGAAGATCCAAGTGAAACATCAGGACTTTTGAGTGTTTAGCAGTTAAATTAAGTTATAGGTCCTCAGTTATTCAGAGGAGGAAAGCGAGTTCATGAGAAGCAACAGTTTAATAGTACGCATAAACTCTTGACACTTGAATCTTTGTGGTTTATTGTAGAAAATAGTTCTGAACACCTTTCTAAACATTACAATGGCAACATACAGCTGCTCTTTGTTGATTTGATGGACGATGTATGGATTTGGATGCTCAAACTTACAATGAGGGGTGTGAGGCAAATGAACACTTGCCCAATCAAAGATGATCTTTGCTAGAACAAATCAGAAAGAAAAAAACAAACAGTCTCGTGCGTTAAAATGGACAGATGTAGAACCACATAATCTAATTCAGGAGCCATTACAAGACCAGGACATCTGAATAGCAACTTGTATTGTTGTCATTTGCAAACAACTTTGCTACACATTCTGTAGAGGTCTTTCACTGACATCACAGATTTTGTTTATCACGCAGCATCTGCCATATTGCTGGGCAAACAAAGAAACAGCTGCGACAATATATATCTTATCACGACAAAGGTAAGCTCATACATAGACTTTGAATAGTAATAAACAAGCCAGGGCCTAGATCTAGCATATTTTAGGTGTTTAGCCGAATCTACATTATCAGTACATAAACATGCTGCTAGTTTAGCCATGCATTAGGTCTAATAAAATATATCGCGTCCAAAGCCCACATCCAGATATAGAGTTTAACACTGCACAGAGCTTTCACACGAACATGATATAAAATGTTCTCCACACACATGGGAATGCTTTATTATTCAGTCTTTCCGTTTAACTGCAGCTCACTATTTTTCTTGTCTTTCTGGGTTCACCAGGAAGCAGTGAAAAGTTAAACCAGGCTGATCTCCACATCTATTATTACATCCAAACGTACTACAGGTCTCTGGCATTGTTCTTTTAGATGCAACTTCTGCAAGTTTATCTGTAGATGTTTACTGAATTGGGCTTACAATCACTCGCGTACACTTGTGCCGGTTGTTGTCAAACACAAAGCTTGCCTTGCAATATGGCCATGTAAACAAATCTGCAGTTGTGATGATGTCACGTGAAAGTCCTCTATACTGGTCTGACAATGCACAACACTAAACATGCATTTCCGCAGGATATGTTCTCAGACCAACTGAAGGACATAGCGTACACCACTATACACTCAAAAAATAACTTGCAAATAACTTGCTCAGTGAACATAAGAAAATTATGGAAAGTATTTCCACCCAAGTAAAATGCGTTAACTTAGCCAGAAACAATTTTGTTGAGTGACCTAAATGTCAACCGTGACATGTTAGACTTAGGTTCATGTAACAAACACCCATGTTGGTTTTTTGAGTGTATAATATTTATGGAATATGTTACAAAAAGAGGCCTGAGAATACAGTGTCTTGCAAAAGTATTCATCCCCCTTGGTGTCTGTCCTGTTTTGTCAAGTCAAGTCAACTTTATTGTCAAATATGCTATACATGCTCGACATACAGCACAGATGAAATATCAGTCCTCTCTGACCCACGGTGCAAACAGGCAATGCAATAAATAAAAATAGAATAATTGAAAAAAACAAACAATATAAACAATATAAACACTCTAGATAGGAACTAGACATAGACTAAACACTCAAACAATATAAACAGTATAAATAAACAGTATAAACACTAGATAACAAGACTGTCGCATTACAAGCTAGAATTAAAATGGATTTTTGGGGGGTTAGCACTATTTGATTTACACAACATGCCTACCAATTTAAAGGTGAAAATTGATGTTTTGTTGTGATACAAACAATAATTAATATGAAACAACAGAAATCTGGAGTGTGCATAGGTATCCCCCCCCCCCAAGTCAATACTTTGTAGAGCCACCTTTTGCTGCAATTACAGCTGCAAGTCTCTTGGGGTATGTCTCTATTAGCTTAGCACATCTAGCCACTGGGATTATTGTCCATTCCTCAAGGCAAAACTGCTCCAACTCCTTCAAGTTAAATGGGTTGCGTTGGTGTACAGCAATCTTCAAGTTATGCCACAGATTCTCAATTGGATTGAAGTCTGGGCTTTGATTAGGACAGTCCAAGACATTTAAATGTTTCCCTTTAAACCACTCCAGTGTAGCTTTAGCAGTATGTTTAGGGTCATTGTCCTGCTGGAATGTGAACCTTCGTCCCAGTCACAAACTTCTGGCTGACTCAAACGGGTTTTCCTCCAAAATTGCCCTGTATTTAGTGCCATCCATCTTTCCTTCAGTCCTGACCAGCTTTCCTGTCCCTGCAGATGAAAAATATCCCCACAGCATGATGCTGCCACCACCGTGCTTCTCTGTAGGAATAGCGTTCTCAGGGTGTTGGGATTGTGCCACATGTGGCATTTCCCATCATAGCCAAAAATATCAATTTTAGTATCATTTGACCAGAGAATCTTCTTCCATGTGTTTGAGGAGTCTGCCACATGCTGTTGGGCAAACTCAAAATGCGTTTTCTTAAGCAATTACTTTTTTCTGGCCACTCTTCCATAAAGCCCTGCTCTGTGGAGTGTACAGCTTAAAGTGGTCCTATGGACAGATACTCCCATCTCCACTGTGGATCTTTGCAGCTCCTTCAGTGTTCTCTTTAGTGTCTTTGTTGCATCTCTGATTAATGTCCTCCTTGCCTGGTCTGTGAGTTTTGGTGGGCGGCCTTCTCTTGTCAGGTTTGTCGTGGTGCCATATTCTTTCTAGTTGGCTATAATGGATTTAATGGTGCTCCCTGGGATATTCAAAGTTTGGGATTTTTTTTTTTATAACTCAACCCTAATCCATACTTCTTCACAACTTTGTCTCTGACCTGTTTGGAGTGCTTCTTGGGTTTCATGTTGCTTGCTTATTAGTGTTGCAGAGTCAGGGTCCTTCCAGAACAGGTTGATTTATACAGACATCATATGACAGATCATGTGCCACTTTGATTGCACACAGATGAATCTTAATCAACTAATTATGTGACTTATGAAGTGAATTGGTTGGACCAGCTCTTATTTAGGAGTTTCATACGAAGGGGGGTGAATACCTGTGCACCACGGGCGATTGCTCTAAGACAACGAGGGAGGCTCAGCCTCCTCTAAAAATGACGAACATCGTGTAGGATGAATTGCGCTAGGCTTATGTTATAGCCGACCTTATAACATTGCTATTTCAGATCCAGAATCATAGAAATATATGTGCTCAACCCAACTACAGTGCGAAATCATTCCGTTATAACTTTCCTCAGTTCGCCTAATGTGTGCGTGAGTTTTTCCCCCTCGTGACAGCGCGATGCAGCCCAGACTCAGTGGACTTCAATGGCATTTGGGAGCTATGCGCTTTTCAATATCAAAATGCAAGATGATTATTGGACAAATACTGCGAAAACGCCCGCCCACGGAGTCCCACGGACTCCCAGCCTCAGTGGACTTCAATGGCATTTGGGAGCTATGCGCTTTTCAATCTCAAAATGCAAGACGGTTATTGGACAAATACTGCGAAAACGCCCGCCCACGGACTCCCAGCCTCACAGTGGGAGGGACATGGCAAAGCTTTCCGCGAGGAGACTGGTGATTGGTGAAAGCGGCCGGATATTTTCTTTGATTGACAGCTCATTTCAAATATAGACAGGCAGCGGTGAATTTCAGTTCAGTCCCATGCGGATTCGCAAGTGCTGTGGTGTATTGTAAGAGATCAGCTTACATTTCGATTTCATTCATTACATATGGTTTCTACCAGCTTTTTTAGTTTGTATATATTTTCATTGTAAATAAAGTGTAAATATAGTGTTGTTAAGTTTGCTATCTTAGTTCCAGAAATTTTGTTTATTTGAGTGACTGAACTTGAACTTGAGGGGGCTAGTCAGCTAGCAAGAAAGCTGTGCACGGATGCCAAGCATTGCTGATTTAATTTTGGAAAAGCCATTTGCCAGTCTTCCTTTCGAGGAAAAAATTAAAATTAAAGAGCAGGGTAGACCAACGCCTCAGATTGACTTGGTGAAAAAGGTAGGGAATAATACTCGTTCCTTTCAGCTCTCCTGGTACGAGAAAGTGAATTGGCTAACAGCAAGTGACCCACATCAACAACAGTAAATAGGCTACTTTAGTAATATGTCATGGATGGACCAAAAATCTCATCTCATCTCATTATCTCTAGCCGCTTTATCCTGTTCTACAGGGTCGCAGGCAAGCTGGAACCTATCCCAACTGACTACGGGCAAAAGGCGGGGTACACCCTGGACATCACAGGGCTGACACATAGACACAGACAACCATTCACACCTACGGTCAATTTAGAGTCACCAGTTAACCTAACCTGCATGTCTTTGGACTGTGGGGGAAACCGGAGCACCTGGAGGAAACCCATGCGGACAACATGCAAACTCCACACAGAAAGGCCCTCGCCGGCCACGGGGCTCGAACCCGGACCTTCTTGCTGTGAGGTGACAGCGCTAACCACTACACCACCGTGCCGCCTGGACCAAAAATATAGAATCTATTTAAAATGTTTATGCTGAGTATATTATATTGGAATATATATTTTTCTGGATATGAATTAAACACAGCTACAATTTGGAAAACATTTTTAAACAAAAACATAGCCAAGAACATTTCACACTACAGACCTGGATCAAAAGTGAAGGGTTATCAAAATTGTCAATAAAACATTTCTCAGTCAAAATAAGTAAAATATAGGGAAAGTGTCATTGAATGAAATGTGTGGCACCCAGCTCTATGTTTGGCTCCCCAAGGTCAGTGCTTGTGCCTATTCCAGAACACTCTGCTGTTACTGCTGAGGTTCCTGACAAAGAGCTGCTTTCAATAATGATCAATTTTTAAACAACATGCCACAATTTTAAAATATAAAATGTTAAAATATACCCCCCCAACACCACCATCATGTATATTGGACAGTAGGCTAATGGGCCAAAAGAACCTGTTATTTCACAGTTTGTGACCCTGCCAATAATCAGCCAGATCAGAGGCAAGAGTATGGGCAAAATTGATGTGTTTTTTCTTTTTTCTTTTAAAATCTGGAAATATCGTAACCGACCAGCCTCCCGTGTTTGAAAGACTACCAGCCGCCACTGCTATGCACACTCCAGATTTCTGTTTTTTCATCTTCATTATTGTTTGTGTCACAATAAAACAGCAATTTTCACCTTTAAAGTGGTAGGCATGTTGTGTAAATCAGATGGTGCTAACCCCCCAAAAAATCCATTTTAATTCCAGCTTGTAACACAATAAAACAGGACAAACACCAAGGGGGATGAATACTTTTGCAAGACACTGTATAATATAATGACTTGCATTGCATTGCAGCATGTGTCATAGTTTCACATTTTAGCAAGAAACAACATTAGCAATTATGCTAACCATTCATCCATCTATCCATTATCAGTAGCTGCTTATCCTGTCCTACAGGGTCGCAGGCAAGCTGGAGCCTATCCCAACTGACTATGGGCGAGAAGCGGGGTACACCCTGGACAAGTCGCCAGGTCATCGCAGGGCAATTACGCTAACCATAGTTTTCTAAATGATTATTAAACTCACATTAGGTGACAGTACACATCAGTGATATTAAGTAATCCTGGGATCAGACTACACAATATTTTTTTCTTGAAATAAAAATGAGATTAGGCGATCACAGTGCCATAAGTTCTTGCTGTGTCTTGGTCGGGAGACTGGAAACACTACAAGTTTGACCCTGACCAATCATCGTTCATGTCCTTGTGTGTCATTGGGGAGGAGGGTCAAGAAATTGTCAATCATGGCTACAGAAGGAATGGCAAGGAGCATATCGTACGATATCGTAGGTGAGAAAATACAAAAAATTCACATGCTAGACTTTTATTCGAGGTGTCGTAGGGCATCCCAAACTGACAACAACACTGTTCTTTGATTGTGTCAAACTACTAGGCCCGTTCATCATTCCCGATATTCAGGGACGTTCAGGCCCAATAATGGAAATTTGCCGACTGTGAAAAAATCGTGTCAGAGTCAGGCTGAATTTATGTACTATGATCCCGGCATAAAACAATCAAAGATACCTTCATGGTAAACTGTACTTTGTAAAAATGGAAAAATGACTGGAAAATTATTATTATTATTATTATTATTATTATGAGTAGTAATAGTAGTAGTAGTAGTAGTAGTAGTAGTAGAAGAAGTGCTTTTAATACATTCAAAAGTAGACCACATGATAAATAAACAATAAACATAAAATACACAGCTATTATTGTGGTCTCCATACTGACTAGAAACCACACTGATGTTAGTGGAAATGTCCTTTAGGTGAAACAAGGTAAATTGTTTGGTCATGACATGATAATAAATTAGCTAGTTTCATTCTAAAATCTGAACCTGCGACCCTGTACAGTATAAGCAGCTACAGATGATGGATGGAAAATCTGAACGTTTATGCATATCCTGAGCTGCTGCATTTCTGGCTGAACAGTAAAACTATTCTTCAGTGGCAACACATCCGACATATTGTATTTTTCCTTCTATACTGTTTGTATTTTTGGTGACTTTTACGTACTGTTTATCCACTGATTCAGGATATAAGTGTTAGGATGAGTGGACGAGTCAAACCCTTCGTAGTTTCCCAGGCTGAGTGGGTTTGTTTGGCGAACACATCCTGTTGTAAGTAACCATTCTGCCTCCTCCTTCTCATGCTGTGACATACACTTTGCCATCTCCTGGTGAGATTGTGCAGGTGGTGGGCTCTAATCTGTCTGGCTTTCTATTGTGTTTATGTTCTGCTTGCCTATATTTCATGAGGGCATGTATAATCACACGAAATCATTTTAGTTTCCGTTTGCTTGTAAAACTTGTTAGTTTTCAATTGTATATGTGACAGACTTTTTAGGAAATAAAGAACATCTTTTCGTAGAGCAAAATTTATTTTATGTGTTGCAAGATACATCCACGTTTCATTTTTAACTTCTTGGAACTTTGATAGTCAGCTGTGCATCATCAGTAAAAGGACAGAAAACACAGGGGAGTAATGTTACTTGGAAATTGTAAACTAAATTTCTCATCTCATCTCATTATCTCTAGCCGCTTTATCCTTCTACAGGGTCGCAGGCAAGCTGGAGCCTATCCCAGCTGACTATGGGCGAAAGGCGGGGTACACCCTGGACAAGTCCCCAGGTCATCACAGGACTGACACATAGACACAGACAACCATTCACACTCACGGTCAATTTAGAGTCACCAGTTAACCTAACCTGCATGTCTTTAGACTGTGGGGGAAACCGGAGCACCCGGAGGAAACCCACGCGGACACGGGGAGAACATGCAAACTCCGCACAGAAAGGCCCTCGCCGGCCACGGAGCTCGAACCCAGGACCTTCTTGCTGTGAGGCGACAGCGCTAACCACTACACCACCGTGCCACCCCGTAAACTAAATTTGTCCTAAATTTATTTATATTTATTTATTTATATTAGATCCTCACATGTACCAAAAATATTGGAAAGCAATGACATTCATTTATAGTCATGTGCAAAATGGCCATATGTTACTTTTGTCATTTTCTTAAACATTCCCATAATTTGCCTTTATGACATCTGATACATGCACAGTTGGATTTATGAAATTTATTCATGGGAAAACAAATCGAAAGCTTGCTAGTAGTTTTCTCTTTGAAGAATTTTTAAATGGCACAAGCTAAGTTTAATAGTATTCACTAAAATACTGTGTAAAGGGTACTTTATCCAGTACATTCATTGAATTCAATTTTATATCTAGAGCGTTTTGACAACATTATCACAAAACAGCTTCACAGAAATCCAGACTGACACTAGGGGAACAAAGTACTAACTCTGTAGAACTGAGAGAAGGTGGCACAGTGATGCCCTGATAGCAGCAGAGCAAACCTGCTGGAGTGGCACACCTGGAGTAATGGCCATGAGGAGGACCATGCTCTTTGCAGAGTGGCATGTCATACTCTTCCATAAAGCCCTGCTCTGTGGAGTGTACAGCTTAAAGGAACAGTCCACCGTATTTCCATAATGAAATATGCTCTTACCTGAATTGAGACGAGCTGCTCCGTACCTGTCCGAGCTTTGCGCGACCTCCCAGTTAGTCAGACGCAGTCAGACGCGCTGTCACTCCTGTTAGCAATGTAGCTAGGCTCAGTATGGCCAACGGTATTTTTTGGGGCTGTAGTTAGATGTGACCAAACTCTTCCGCGTTTTTCCTGTTTACATAGGTTTATATGACCAGTGACATGAAACAAAGTTTAGTTACACAAATTGAAACGTAGCGATTTTCTATGCTATGGAAAGTCCGCACTATAATGACAGGCGTACTAACACCTTCTGCGCGCTTCGGCAGCGCATTGATACGGAGCTCAGATATCAATGCACTGCCGAAGCGCGCAGAAGGTGTTAGTACGCCTGTCATTATAGTGCGGACTTTCCATAGCATAGAAAATCGCTATGTTTCAATTTGTGTAACTGAACTTGTTTCATGTCACTGGTCATATAAACCTATGTAAACAGGAAAAACGCGGAAGAGTTTGGTCACATCTAACTACAGCCCCAAAAAATACCGTTGGCCATACTGAGCCTAGCTACATTGCTAATAGGAGTGACAGCGCGTCTGACTGCGTCTGACTGACTGGGAGGTCGCGCAAAGCTCGGATAGGTACGGAGCAGCTCGTCTCAATTCAGGTAAGAGCATATTTCATTATGGAAATACGGTGGACTGTTCCTTTAAAGTGGTCCTATGGACAGATACTCCCATCTCCACTGTGGATCTTTGCAGCTCCTTCAGTGTTATCTTTAGTGTCTTTGTTGCATTTCTGATTAATGTCTTCCTTGCCTGGTCTGTGAGTTTTGGAGGGCGGCCTTCTCTTGTCAGGTTTGTCGTGGTGCCATATTCTTTCTAGTTGGCTATAATGGATTTAATGGTGCTCCCTGGGATATTCAAAAGTTTGGGATTTTTTTTTTTTTTCATAACTCAACCCTGATCCATACTTCTTCACAACTTTGTCTCTGACATGTTTGGAGTGCTTCTTGGGTTTCATGTTGCTTGCTTATTAGTGTTGCAGAGTCAGGGTCCTTCCAGAACAGGTTGATTTAGGTGGGGTTTACATTAGACCGTATCAGCGGATCATCAGATTAACGTTTTTAAAACGATTAGTGTGCACACAGCAACACCAATACACGATTTGCGTGCACACAGCAACACCAATGCACGGATACGCTCGGCTCCGCAGGCATCCTGCGCTCCAAATCACTCCGCCCTGAACAGCGAGTGCCCTCTGGAGGGTGCGCACTCCGGCCCTGCGCAGCTCATAGAGCGCGCGAGTGTAGTGCACAAGCAGTGATTCGGGACTGAGCCGCTGTGTGTGTGATCCCAGCGCATATCACTTACCACTTGCAAGTGGAAGGATGGCAAGCCTAAAGACAATCATAACTACACAATGGGCAGTATTTGCATCAGTATTTGCAGTATTTTCATACTTTTATACTCTTTAATGAAAGGTGATACAAGGCGGAAGTCCGCGCCGTTTTTCAGCAGTCGCATCACATGCCCAACGCCAGCGAATCAGGAAGGTGGATGTTACAGTGACGTTGTCCAATGACGACGCCAGCTAGAGCTCAGCACAGCGTATCCGCGTATTCTCAATGTTTACACAGCACCGGAGCTGACACGATCTGGATTGAATACGTGGACCCTGGCGGATTCCTGTTTCCCGGCGTTTCCAGGCGGTTTAATGTAAACGGACAGTGCATCCGCGAAGAAAACGAGACAGATATGGTCTAATGTAAACTTGGCCTTATACAGACATCATATGACAGATCATGTGACACTTTGCACACAGGTGAATCTTAATCAACTAATTATGTGACTTATGAAGTGAATTGGTTGGACCAGCTCTTATTTAGGAGTTTCATACGAAGGGGGGTGAATACCTGTGCACACTCCAGATTTCTTTTTTTTTATCTTAATTATTGTTTGTGCCACAATAAAACAACAATTTGCACCTTTAAAGTGGTAGGCATGTTGTGTAAATCAAATGGTGCTCACCCTCCAAAAATCCATTTTAATTCCAGCTTGTAATGCGACAAAACAGGACAAACACCAAGGGGGATGAATACTTTTGCAAGACACTGTACTTCCCAGGTTAACACCAAGAGCCTAGTGCAAAAGCAGTGTTGGCGCTAAAATGACCTGCCATTGAACCGAATGTTATGATCATGTAAGCTAATGCAATGCTTGTAAACACTCGAACAAAAAGGCAAATGGTGAGCTTAAACCTCCCCCTTCTTTTGTCATTGATGGGATTTCCTTTCCGTATGCGACATCGGGGCCTCTCACCCTGCTAAAATAAGCCCACCAAACTATTTTTGCCACACCTCAAGTGGTGCTGAACGCCTGCTTACTGACTTTAGAGGTGGATGCAAGTGATACATGAAATTAGATGAAATATGCAGCAAAAACTCCAGAGAACTGTCTCATATAAATCACTGACATGAGATATGTTAGGCATTTAAATTAATTCTATTGAAATGCATTGTTTTAAATGCCCATTAAGGTATTAAATTGGCTTAAGAAACATCTCTTTTGCTCTAGTAAAATGCCAGTATCTATGAACATACTGTATGGAAACATTAATTTTGGAAAAGCTCTCATGTCCTTCTGATATCCCAATTATCATAATATCACTAAGATTATCTAACTTCCCTTTCCATCCAACAATCTAGCTTATATTTGTCATAGATTTGAGTATATGAGACTCAGTTTGCCTTGTCTTATCTTTGGCTATTTATTTAACAGTAGTCAAACTTGTCAATGTGTAAAATAATAATCAAAACTATTTCATTCATAACAACATTAGTTACGTAAATAAGGTAACTAGCTTATAATGCATGCTCTGTCACTAAAAGTCCATAGATCTCATCTGATTGCCCCAAATCTATTTAGCATACTGTAGTTAGTCAGATCACAATCCGAGCTCAGAATATAGCAACCTGTGTACATGATTTTTGTGCTATGCTAAAAAATTTGACCCAAATACCAGAATTAGCCATGTAATTTCAGGGGTGGACAAATCATGAATTCCTTAGCAAGCCTGCCGGTTATAGTAAAAGCAACACTGCGATGGCCAGTCCCATGTTTTGGTTGCCCAGAACCTGACTAGAAAAAAATGGTAGCGTTTGCATGTTATTTATATAACTTATAAAATGGCGAGGTAGTTTGTTAGTTATGTGTCTTAATACAGACTGAAGGAAACAAGCAAGTTTATGATTATTATTATAGGGGAGCCATGGCCTAATGGTTAGAGAAGCAGCTTTGGGACCAAAAGGTCACTGGTTCAATTCCCTAGACCAGCAGAAATGGCTGAAATACCCTTGAGCAAGGCACCTAACCACCAACTGCTCCCCAGGCTGCTTTGGGTAATGTTGTGTGTCATTCTGGATAAGAGCATCTGTTAAATACCATTAACATAATGTTCTGTCCTTGCATTGCACATAAAATATATTCAAGCTTGACTAGCATCTTTATTTTTAAAGCAAACAGAAGCATTATACATGTTCCCACTTCTGGAAAGACTGTCTGTCATCTGTTCACAGTAATTAATCTGTCTAGTAAAAATGTTCTACTGTCAGCTAGATCACACCTCAGCCAATAGTAACCGCACTGAGATGAGTTGCAGTAACATGAAGTGCATTAAGTTTTAGCATAGCTACATATTAAATAAAACCTTTTGTTTTGTGTAAACTGAAGAATAAGAAGTAGGGTATTTTTCTTTTTTTTTGGTGATTAACCGTACTATGAATAAAAAAGTAATACAAAATCTGTTTGGTCATGAGTGCCTGGGCTACTAATTTGTCCACCCTGAAGATGAGGGTTTGTTTGTTTTGTTTTAAATCCCAGGTTAAATTACAGGTTTACTCAGAGGTTTAATCACATTACTTTCATAATCTTCAATATAGTTATTGCTTCTGATTAATTCAGATGAGCTACATAACTGATGCTAGCCACCAAATAAAATCTACCAAACACTCCACAAAAATGACTTCAATCATTGCGGGTGAGCTGGAGCCAATCCAAGGTGACACTGGGAGACAGACAGGGTACACCCTGGACAGGTTGCCAGTCTATCACAGAGCTAACACAGAGAGATAGACAGCCATTCACACCTATGAGCAATTTAGAGAAGCCAGTTGACTTAATAAATTAGGGATAAAATTAACTCATGTTTAAAGTCATTTAAATTCTGTAAAGCTGCTTTGTGACAATGTCTGTTGTTAAAAGCACTATAAAAATAAACTTGACTTAATCTGCATGTCTTTGGCCTGTGGGAGGAAACCAGGGCACCCAGAGGAAACCTACACAGGCACCACATACAAACTCCACACAGAAAAGACCCCTCAACTAGCAGGTTCAAACCCAGAACCAGCTTGCTGTGAGGCAACAGTACTAACCACTGCACCACCATGCCACCCTACTTTAATCATCTGGTAGTAATTCTGTATCACATTTTTAGCCCTGAAGGCTGCAACACCAGACTGCTGCATCATTATGTCTCAGGAAATGTAAATCTGCACTGACCAAATGTAGACAAGGCCAACCCTCTTCCGGTGAATTCTATCCTGCCTCTCTCTCTCTCTCTCTCTCTCTCTTCCACTTGTTCATTGCAGGACTGTGTTCTCTGCTGTACAGCCTTTGTCTGGCCTCTCTGATGACTGTAAATCATCTTGTGGCCAGCAAAGTTTATTGCAGGGAGAAAAAGCCCCTTTTCAAAGCCCCCTTTTGTATCTCCTTTTCGTTTCCCTCCACGCCCAGCTCACATGCCCTCCCCCATCCCTCTCTTTTTTCTCTCTTCAACCTCATGCTGGCCCACAAATGACAAGAAAAAAATGGCAGTTTCAGGTCAGGTCATGTAAAACGAGCATCCATCAGCTTCTTCTTTGTCTTGGAGTGGAGTATGGAAAAGCCAGGCTACAGCTGTATTTGTGAGATAATTACCCTTAAAATTGGGATAGGATGCTAGTTTTAAAGTTGTGGACTGGTGCTGTCACATGTAGCTCTATTTAACCTCTCAGGGCTCTCGGGCCTTTGAACATGGTGACCCACAAAAGAAACATATTCTTCTCATGGTTGCTTCCTAACATAGACTTGGCTTGATTTCCAGGAAACAAATCTGCTGCACTACACCACCAGGCAAGAGTCAGCCCTATTATTTTGGCCACGAAAGGGCAAACACAAGTCTGTCATTTGTAAAAGCAAATAAAATTACATCATAGACATGACCCAAAGCCAAAGATGTTTCATTTAATCCAAACAACATATGTTGTTTGAGAGAAGTACATCATACAGTGAAAGGAAATAAGTATTTGGACACATTTTGCAAATTTACACACAATGTCTACTGATTTTGTATTTATAATCAACCACAAATCCGAAAAAGTTGGGACGGTATATTGAAATTGAAATTAACTCTGAAAACAATGATCTGTAAATAATCTTTAACCTGTATTGCACTCAAACCAACACATCAGCACATTATTTGATGTTTTATCTCATTAATTTTACTGTTTTTTTTAAATAAACACATTTCAATTTTGATTATTGCAACACATTAAGAAAATTGTGACAATAAGGCATTTACCACTTTATAATGTTGCCACTCCTTCTCACAACACATCTGTGGTGGGTTTCCCAAAAGCCTCTGTGGCAGCGGGGGCGTGGCCGAGCATCAGTCTGTGAATGAAGGGCGGAGTCAGGGAAGGTCATATCGCTACAACTGTTGTCAATTAACGTGTGTTTGTGTGTCTCCTCCAGTGACTGCGCCCTATAAAAGGAGAGTGAGAAGGGGAGGTCGGCGCCGAGGGCTTGATAGTAGCCGGTGTGTGTGAGAGAGAGTTTGAGTTGTGTGCTGAAAAGCAACAATAAAAATACTAATTAAGATGCAAACAACCACCTGCCGTGCTTCTGTGCTCCACCCACATCAGGGTCTCGCTACAGTGGTGCCGAAACCCGGAAGAGTGCAGAAGGGAACAGCCCCATGGAGTCCTCTCCGTTCAAGGACCTGATCCATGCCCTCGCCACAGCCCAGCAGAGCCAGCACCAAGCACTGGTCGCTCTCCGAAAGGAGCAAGAACAATGGTTCGAAGCCTTGGTGCTGGCCCAACAGGAAGACCGCCAGGCGTTCTGGCAACTGCTTGCATCGGCAGGGTCCACGACCGCCACCGAAGTGGACCCTCCCCACCTCACCCTAACAAAGATGGGTCCGCACAATGATCCAGAAGCCTTCCTCGCGCTCTTTGAGCAAGCAACGGAGGCATGGGGTTGACCGGCCGACCAGCGTGCAGCGCGCCTCCTCCCCCTGCTGACAGGCGAGGCGCAGCTGGCCGCGCTGCAGCTCCCCGCCGACAGCCAGCTCGTGTACGCGGACCTCCGATGAGCCCTCCTCCAGTGTGTCGGCTGCTCCCCAGAGCAACAATGGCAGCGCTTCCACTCGCTGCGCTTGGAGGAGGTCGGCCGACTGTCCGTTCGCGTTCGGGCAACAACTCCGGGACACCTGCCGGCGGTGGCTGAGGGCAGATGACCGCGACGCCGAGGGAGTGATCGACCTGGTGACACTGGAGCAATTCGTTGCACGACTTCTGGAAGGAACGGCAGAGTGGGTCCAGTGTCATCGCCCGGCGTCGCTGGACCAAGCTGTTGAGCTGGCAGAGGACCACATGGTGGCAGTTCCGATAGCAGGAAGGCGTGTCTCCTCTTCTCCTCTCTCTCTCTCTGTCTCCCACTGCTTCCCGTCCTCGCCCCATTCCCCCACATTCCATGTGGCTGAGGGGGAGAGGCAGGGGCCAGCTCCCCCTCAGCTGGCCCGGTGCACCCGTGGTGTCCTCCCATTTTCCCCTTCCTTGTCTGTGTCTCCTCCCCCCAGGTGAGTGATGTCCATGGCACTGGTTCAGAGGGAGAGCCTGGGCTGGTGTGCTGGCGCTGCGGGAAGCCGGGACATCTCCAACATCAGTGCTCCGCGATGGAAGTGGGCGCGGTGGTCCGGGTCCCCGACGCACCAGAAACTGCCTTCGATCAGGCTGGAGCGTATCGTATATCGGTAAGTATCCAAGGGGATACGTACCAGGCTTTGGTGGATTCCAGCTGTAACCAGACCTCAATCCACCAAAGCCTGGTGCAAGGTGAGGCATTGGAGAGAGCACGAGTGGTGAAGGTGTTGTGTGTGCACAGGGATGTTCACAACTACCCTTTAGTGTCCATCCACATTCTATTTCGAGGGGAAACGCGTAGTGTAAAGGCGGCGGTAAACCCTCGTCTCACCCACTCGCTGATTTTGGGGACTGATTGGCCGGGTTTTAAGGAGTTAATGACGCACATAGTAAGGAGTGGGTCCTGCAGTAATCCGTCTGGGGAAAGCCCCGGAGTAGCTTTGGCGGGAGAAGCTGTCACAGAGCCGTCTATGTCAGCACCACGTCAGGGTGATACGTGGAGTGAGGAGCGCCCCATCCCTCCTCCCTCGCTCAGGGATTCCCTTGGGGATTTCCCATTAGAGCAGTTGCGAGATGGGACTCTGCGGCATGCATTTGACCAAGTGAGAGTAATCGATGGTCAAATTCTCCAGCCAAATGCGACGCTGGCCTTCCCCTACTTTGCTATTATTAAGGATAGGTTATACCGAGTGACGCAGGACACTCAAACTGGCGAAAAGATAACACAGCTATTAATTCCAAAGAGTCGCTGGGAACTCATATTCCAGGTGGCTCACTTTAATCCCATGGCCGGACACTTAGGGCAGGATAAAACACTAGCCTGAATAATGGCCCGGTTCTATTGGCCAGGGATTCGCGGGGATGTCCGTCGGTGGTGTGCGGCGTGCCGCGAATGCCAATTAGTAAATCCCGTGGCCACTCCAAAAGCGCCTTTGCGCCCTCTCCCGTTAATTGAGACCCCTTTTGAAATAATTGGAATGGATCTCATTGGGCCATTAGATCGGTCAGCACGGGGATATTGTTTTATTTTAGCTCTGGTGGACTATGCAACGTGATACCCAGAAGCTGTGCCTCTCTGCAATATCTCAGCACGCAGTATTGCGGAAGCGCTCTTCCGCTTTATCTCCCGGGCCGGGATTCTGAAAGAAATCCTGACAGACCAAGGCACTGCATTCATGTCACGCACACTGCGCGAGCTGTATGGGTTACTGGGGATTAAGCCTATCCGCACCAGCGTCTATCACCCACAAACTGATGGCTTAGTGGAACGTTTTAATCGAACTCTCAAAAATATAATTCGGAAGTTCGTAAGCGAAGATGCATGTAATGGGGATAAGTGGCTCGAGCCCCTGTTATTTGCACTATGAGAGGTCCCGCAAGCCTCCACAGGTTTTTCACCATTTGAATTATTATATGGGCGTAAGCCGCGTGGCATTTTGGACGTGCTGCATGAAAATTGGGAGGAGGGACCTTCACCTAGTAAGAACAAAATTCAATACGTTCTCAACCTGCGCGCCAAACTCCACACACTCACACACTTAACCCAGGAGAATTTGCGGTAGGCGTAAGAACGTCAAGTCCGACTGTACGACAGGGCCACGCACCTTAGGGAGTTCACACCGGGAGACAAAGTACTCATATTACTGCCCACGTCGAGCTCCAAATTGATCGCCAAGTGGCAAGGGCCCTTCGAGGTCACACGGCAAGTCAGGGACGTCAACTATGAGGTGAGGCGAATGGACAGGGGTGGGGCATTGCAAATTTACCACCTCAATCTATTAAAACATTAGAATGAGGAGGTCCCCGTGGCATTGGTGTCAGTAATCCCGGAGAAGGTGGAGCTGGGGTCAGAGGTTCAAAAAAAAATTGACATAAAATTGACATCGCCCACCACTCCGGTCCCCTGAAGAGACCACCTCTCCCCAGCCCAACTCACAGAGATAGCCCAGTTGCAGAATATATCTGTGAAGATACTCAGTCATCCAGGTACATAGTAATCTGTGGTTGATAGAAGACAGCATATCAACCACAGATTACTATGTACCTGGATGACTGAGTATCTTCACAGATATGTTTCTATGCACTTTGGGATGAGATCCCTTCGACTGGTGCGGGAGTATGAGAGGACTTCCAGAAAACTGGCAGACATCTTAGCCAGAGAGGATTGTTTATTTTTGTCAACCTGGAACGACCATCACTGAACAGAGGTGGGTGTCTAAGACATCTATCAGCCACCTACAATGCAGCATTCTGATTCGGATTCTATGGTGATCCATGAGAGGATAAATACTTGATACTCCCTATTAGACAGACAGAACTGAGGATGCCTTTCGGATGAGAGGCGAAACGTCTTCAAGACTTTTCAAGCATGTCCAGTTGCTCTCTATCAACCCCAGTTGCAGAAAGAATTTTCCAACGTGTTTTCACCCCTGCCCGGCCGCACCCACCTCATAGAACACCACATTGAGACCCTTCCCGGGGGTGGTAGTGCGCAGCCGCCCTTACCGCCTGCCCGAACACAAAAAAAAAGGTGGTCCGGGATGAACTCGAGGCCATGCTCGAAATGGGCATAATCGAGGAGTCCCATAGTGACTGGAGCAGCCCAGTGGACCTGGTCCCCAAGACCGATGGGTCGGTCCGGTTCTGTGTGGACTATAGGAAAGTCAACACGGTGTCTAAGCTTGATGCATACCCAATGCCTTGCATTGATGAGCTGCTCGATCAGTTAGGCACTGCTCGGTTTTATTCGACACTGGATTTAACGAAGGGATATTGGCAGATCCCCTTGACTCCTCTATCCTGAGAGAAAATGGCCTTTTCCACACCGTTTGGCTTACACCAATTCATCACACTTCCTTTTGGGTTGTTTGGGGCGCCCACTATGTTCCAGCGGCTTATGGACAGGGTCCTCCACCCCCACACCACCTACGCAGCTGCGTATCTCGATGAGATTATCATCTACAGTAATGACTGGCTGCGGCACCTCGAACACCTTAGGGCCGTCCTAAAGTCGCTGAGGCAGGCAGCTCTCACAGCTAACCCAAAGAAGTGTGCAATTGGGCAGGTGGAAGTACAGTATCTGGGTTTCCACTTAGGCCATGGGCAGGTGCATCCCCAAATTAAAAAGACAGCAGCGATTGCAGCCTGCCCGAGGCCCAAGACCAAAAAGGGGGTGAGACAGTTCCTGGGGCTAGCTGGCTGCTCTCGTAGGTTCATACCTAATTATTCGAACGTCACCAGCCCGCTGACTGATCTCACTAAAAAGGGAGCACCAGATCCGGTTCAGTGGACGGAGCAATGCCAACAGGCTTTCTCTAGAGTAAAGGCTGCACTGTGTGGGTGGCCACTGTTACACTCCCCTGACTTTTCTCTCCCCTTTATTTTACAGACAGATGCATCGGACAGAGGGCTGGGGGCCATTCTGTCCCAGAAGGTGGAGGGGGAGGAGCGTCCTGTGCTGTACCTTAGCTGGAAGCTGTCAGTGCAGGAAGGCAGGTACAGCACGATAGAGAAAGATTGCCTAGCCATCAAGTGGGTGGTCCTCGCCCTCCGGTACTACCTACTGGGACACCCTTTCACCCTCTGTTCGGACCACGCGCCCCTCCAGTGGCTCCACCGCATGAAGGATGCCAACGTGCGGATCACCCGTTGGTATCTTGCCCTCCAGCCATTTAAATTCAAGGTGGTCCACAGGCCGGGGGCACAGATGGTGGTGGCGGACTTCCTGTCCCATCGGGGGGTTGGGTGGGGTGGGGTGGGGGAGTCCACTGCAGGCTGGATGGCTCCCCAGCCTGAGTCAGGCTGTGGGGGTATTTGGCAGCAGGGGCATGGCCGAGTGTCAGTCTGTGAATGAAGGGCAGAGTCAGGGAAGGTGAGTGGTTGTATCGCTACACCTGTTGTCAATTAACGTGTGTTTGTGTGTCTCCTCCAGTGACCGTGCCCTATAAAAGGAGAGTGAGAAGGGGAGGTCGGTGTTGAGGGCTTGATAGTAGCCTATGTGTGTGTGTGCATGAGAGAGAGAGAGTTTGAGTTGTGTGCTGAAAAGCAACAATAAAGATACTAATTAAGACGCAAACAACCGCCTGCCATGCTTCTGTGCTCCACCCACATCAGGGTCTCGCTACAGCCTCTTAACACTAATGCCCCTTTTCCATCAAAGCAGTTCCAGGGCTGGTTCGGGGCCAGTGCTTAGTTTGGAACCGGGTTTTCTGTTTCCACTGACAAAGAACTGGCTCTGGGGCCAGAAAAACGGTTCCAGGCCAGCACCAACTCTTTGCTGGGCCAGACGAAAGAACCGCTTACATCAGCGGGGGGGCGGAGTTGTTAAGACCAACAACAATAGCAAGATCGCGAAAGATCACCATTTTTAAGCGGCGAGAAGCAGCAGCTGTACAAACGCGAAGTCATCCATTATTATTGTTGTTGTTGCTGCTGCTGCTTCTTCTCCATGTTGTTGTTGCTATGATGTTCGCACCAAGGTTTATACAAACGCAGCGACATAACTGACATATACAGCGACGTAACTGATGTATACAGCGACGTAATAACGTGGCTCCACTTAGCACCCCAAGCTATGGAAAAGCAAACTGGTTCTCAGCTGGCTCTCAAGTTGAACGAATTGTGAACCAGCACCAGCACTGGCCCCGAACCAGCCCTGGAACTGATTTGGTGGAAAAGGGGTATAAGAGTGTCTTAACTAGCTGTTCACACTACCATTTAACAATGATCTTTGTGCTGCGATGCTTTTGGGAAACTCAGGCCTGACCACATTACATGTTTCCACTGTGTAATGGTCCATCCCTAATGCCTCCAAGCCCAGAGATGTCAACGGTACTTCTGGACACAGTTAACATAAGGCTTCCTTTTTGCACAGTAAAGTTTTAACTGTCATTTGTGGATGTAACTGTATTTTAGAGCTTGACAAAGGTTTGCCAAAGTAATCCCAAGCCCATGTGATTATATCAGCTGTAGATGAATGATGGTACTTGATGTTGTCTGAGGGATTGAAGATCACAGGTGTTCAGCTTAGGCTTGCGCCCTTGCCCTTTACACACTAAAGTTCCTCCAAATTCCTTGAATTAAAAAAAAGAAAAGAAAAAGATTTTATGCACCGTAGAGGGTGAAATATCCAAATTCCTTCATATCTTTCTTTGACGAACATTGTTTTTAAACATTTCAATAATTTTCTCATGCATTTGTTGATAAACTGGAGAGCCTCGGCCCATCTTTGCTCCTCAAAGACTAGGTCTTCCCTGGATACTGATTTTGTACTAAATTATGATTACCATCACCTTTTGACATCACCTGTTTCAAATTGCATCATTACTTAATTGTTTTACTTCATTACTTGCCCTAACCTGCCCATATCCAACTCTTTTTGGCCTGAAATGCAGGAATGGATGTATATTAACACATAAAAAGAAGTTGACCAGACAAAACATGAAATATCTTAGGTTCATCCTGTCTGCAATGAAATACAAGTTAAAGTAAAATTAAAAATCACTTCATTCTTTTTTTAAATTGCATTTTCCATACCATTCCAACTTTGTCTGGTTTGGGGTTGTATGAACAAAAAAGTATGTATTCATAAGCATAAAAACATATGTTTAAAAACAAAATTGATAGGGAAATAAGTATTCTGTCACCACAAGTACCAACGTTAGTACTTTGTTCCAAAGCTGTTGTTGGCAACTGCAGCTTTGAGATGTCTACAGCAAGAAGTAATTTGCTTTTAGTGGTTCTAGACACTTTCGAACCAGAGGAACATTTTCATATTTCCTAGAACTGTTGGAAGATGTACCCCCTTTATTGTGTGTCCACATTGCAGGAACTGAGAACAATCATAGTTCTTAGAAACCCAGGGAGGGTTTGAGGGACTTTTTAAGCTCCTACTACAGGATAAGTACTCTCTAAGCACAAGAGGATCTGTGAGTGATGTAAGTGTATGGTGATTTGTCAAACATGAGCCAATGCAGCACTACCAAGCACCATTTTAAAAAATCAGTGTAAAACATTAGCTGCGTAAACAGCAGCTCCTACTGTTAGCATTTAAAAATGAAAAACAAAACAAAACAGACATGGACTGACAGAAAAGTCCAGGCTTTATTGATCTTATATGCAATGGAAGAAATACAGTATGATTTTACAGTGTCTAAGTGAAATATAAACATCTTCGCTAGCATTTCCTGCTAACATCATGCTAACAAGCTGGCTTGCATCACTTTAGTGTTCCTACCGGCAGTGTGAATGCAAACAGAAAAAAGCCCTTGAAGGTATGTGGTTCTTGGGGCAGCTCCCCAGTGGGTAGTTCCTTTCAATAAATCCCGAGAACTGTTTGGTCTGAAAGCACCTATCATGGTTCGGTTTTGGCCTATTCCTCTTGCTAAATCTTCAATTCCCTAACAAGGTTACAATGGTTCCTCTTATAGACTCACTATTTCAAAATCTTCCATAAATATTCAACGGGATTTAAGTCAGGAAATATGTGAGGTTGTGCAAGGCCTTTTTGACTTATTTTGGCTGGATGCTTGGTTTTGTTGTCTTGTTGAAAAGTCCATCAGCTCCCCAGATTCAGTTTCTTGGCCAGTGAGATGAAAATTTTCTCTAGTACGTTCCAGTACATTTGTCAATTTATGCTTCCTTCGATAACTTGTAATGCCCCAGTACCATTTGCAGAGTAGCAGCCCCAGATCATCATGCGTCCACATCTATACTTCACTATGGGTATGGTGTTCTTAAGATCATACATCCAACCTTTCTTTCTCCAATCACAAGCTGAATTATTCCCAAATAGTTCTTTTTATAGGGTACATATTATGAAAAATTCACTTTGTTGGTCCTTGTGCACATCCATTTGGGTATCTGGAGCCTACCAACCCACCAACTCTAAAATAAGACAACTCAGTCAGTTTTGTTTGGGCTGCACTGCAAAAAATGATCTCTTGTTGAGAGAAAATATCTTTAATATGGGTGAATTTATCTATTATTTCTTATTAGAAGTTTACTAGAACTCAAATATAAGATTATTTAGCTTACTTTGAGACACTTTTACTAATTTCAAGCCTTAAATTTTCTTATTCTATTGGCAGATAATTTTGCTCATTTTAAGCATTCAATTCTAGAAAGAAGCAAAATTATCTGCCAATAGAATAAGAAAATTTAAGGCTTGAAATTAGTAAAAGTGTCTCAAAGTAAGCTAAATAATCTTATATTTGAGTTCTAGTAAACTTCTAATAAGAAATAATAGATAAATTCACCCATATTAAAGATATTTTCTCTCAACAAGAGATCATTTTTTGCAGTGTGCCTATTTCAGAAAACATGTGCTTCAATAAGCTTTTCAGATCTTGCTCCCCTTTCTATGTCACAAGGGGTGCTCATTAGAAATTTTCCTATTTGTTTTAGTCCCCTAGTTCTATTTTTGTTTTTGTTCCAAAAGAGTCCTGATTTGTCTAAATGCTTTTTAACATGCATCTTTGTGCTTCTGTTTTGAGCAGAGGGGTTTTGCATGAGGTACAGGAATGGAAATTGTGATGCAATTCATCACCTATTGTTCTCTGTGTAACTGGTGTTCCTGCTGCTTTCAGATCATCCTGCAACTCTTTTTGATGTCTTCTCTCTTACCTTCTTCATCATTATTCTGATGGGTATTGTAAAATCTCACATGCCACACTTCCATCCATCCATCCATCCATTATCTGTAGCCGCTTATCCTGTTCTGTTCTACAGGGTCGCAGGCAAGCTGGAGCCTATCCCAGCTGACTATGGGTGAGAGGCAGGGTACACCCTGGACAAGTCGCCAGGGTATCGCAGAGCTGACACAGAGACAAACAACCATTCACACTCACATTCACACCTACGGTCAATTTAGAGCCACCAGTTATGTCTTTGGACTGTAGGGGAAACCGGAGCACCCGGAGGAAACCCACGCAGACACAGGGAGAACATGCAAACTCCACACAGAAAGGCCCTCGCCGGCCTCTGGGCTCAAACCCAAGACACATGCCACATTTATCCAGGGTAAATTAGTGGTGCTTCCATTAACTTTTCACCAGTATATTATTGAATCAACTGTACTAACAGGATGGTGTAAGCTCTTTGCTATGGCTCTGTAGTGTTTTCCATTTAAGTGTTGTTAAAGGTCATCCTAAAGAAATTTAGGAAATTCCTGTAAAATTGTATGCACATGTACAGTTTACGTAAGTTTTCCATAAAGACAACCCCAGTTCTAGTTGCTAGTTTTTTTTTTACTAGACACCTAATCATAGAAAATGACATAGCTGACTGTTGAATTTTATAAAACAGACATTGTCATCTATTATTTAAACTAACTAATTTTAACAAGCATGCAAACAAGCAGAGTTAGCATCTTACAATAACACACAAAGGAACCACGGCTCATCAATTAAAGGCTTGACTCAATCAGTCAAGCCCTTGAAAAGGCAACAAGGGCCCAGGTGAGCAGGTCGAATGAGGGGGAAACGGGGGCTCTGGTGGGAGCGAGGCACACAAAAGAAAATAAGAATCTGTCCCTTGATTCGTTCGCCAAGTGGAGCAGTTGGGTTCAGCCAAATCCTCAGTAATTCCATTAACTTGAACCCCACCATGTCTCCAAGTGAATTAATAACGTGGAAGAAAGGGAAAGGCTGGCAGAAACACAGACACTTGAAATAGTGCTGAAAAGCATGAGTTTCTTTGCTCATTCAGGCAAAAAATCTACTCTTAATGAGCAATAAGCTATCAAAGATTAGCAATAATGTTCCCTAAATTGAAAATGCATGCATCAGTTGTCTAGTTATATGGACCCTATGTCATGATACTTTTAAAAGTAGAAAGGTTTACTTAAGAAATTAAGTGTGTGAGCAGATTTGTGGGGATGTTCATTATGGGAATCATTAGACTGTATAATTTACATTGATCTTTGCCGAACAAATTTGTTGTTGTTGTTGTTAAATATCTGAGATATTTTAATGACATAACCAATGAATATCACATATAATCTGTGATCAATTATATCACACCCACTCTATTAGGACCACTTGTACAACTACACATTCATGCATTTATCTAATCATAAAGCCTTACAAACAGGTCAATAGCGTCAATTAATGTTCACATAAAACTTCAGAATACGGAAAAATATGATCTCAGTGACTTTTACCACAACATGGTTGTTGGTGCCAGAAGGGCTGGTTTGAGTATTTCAGAGATTGTCACACAAGGTGGCACAGTGGTGCAGTGGTTAGCACAGCAATAAGGTTCTGGGTTCGAGCCCAGTGGCCAACAGGGGCCTTTCTGTGTGGAGTTTGCATGTTCTCCCCATGTCTGCGTGGGTTTCCTCTGGGTGCTCTGGTTTCCCGTACAGTCCAAAGACATGCAGTTAGGCTAATTGGCTATTTGCTACTCTAAATTGGCTATAGGTATGAACATCTGAGCTATGTTCCATGGTCAGACATGAGTCGTTCGTAATTCAACTATTCAACTCCAAGAAAGGATGATTAGCTACCCCAAACATCAACTTCAACACAACAGTCTCTGGAGTTTACACAGAATGATAAAAAATAAAAATATTTTTTTAATTTATTTTTTTATTTATTTTGAGGATAACCCCTTGAGATGTGGCATCTCATTTTCAAGGGGGTCCTAATGACAATACCAAAAAAGAAAAACAGGACTTGAATACACACACTAAACATATACACAATAGACATATACACATAAACACACTCACACACTTACCAACGTTGCTCTCCAAACTACCCCACTACCCCCACCCAGCATACTACAATAATGTCATTTATATACGGTATCATACAGTATCAGCACAACTAATCCAAGAAAGAGAGGAAAAACAAAAACAAACAAACAAAAAACATTCAGAAACAGGAGCAGGATGTTTGAAAATGAGTGATTAAAGATGATCTGAAAATATGAAAGGAAGAAATGGACCTGAGTGTTGAAGGAAGGCTGTTCCAGTCTGATGGTGCTTTAAACTTAAATGCACGACGACCAATTTCTTTGCGAATTCTAGGTGTAACTAAAAACAAATGGTCAATGTGCCGTAAACTGTAATGAGAGCTTAGAGGAGTTAATAACTGTTTCAAGTAAGGAGGAGCCTTTAAGTGAATACATTTGAAAATTAGGGTTGACCAATGGAGCTGCCTTCTGGTCTTGGGAGCTGGCCAGTCCAAAGTTTCATACATCACACAGTCACTACGTTTACATGCACATAGAGAGAATCGAATTTCTGCCGTTGCTCGACTGAAATCGAAGTTCAAAATGCCATGTATACACCTTAACTCGGCTGAAATTGAACCGAACTTGATTTCTCGGAATCGAGCTACACGACCTAGTTTATGCGATTTCTGCCGAGCTACTTTGTGCATGTATACCCTATCGAGCTACTTGTCGAGCTACTTCCGGAAGTGACGAGTGACGAGACCACAAGCGGGAGAAACAACAGCCTCGGTTGGCATGACAACGAATCATGACAACAGCATGAATCTTTTCTTTTTGTGGCATTGTTTGCACTGTTAAAATTTAGCTCACTTACTGTATCACCAAATACATCTGTACAGCTGTTGCATAGCTGTGAATTGTGTACATAAACAAGTCATTGTATTTGTGTGTGTGTGTATATATATATATATATATATATATAATGTCCAACATCTGAAGAATGTCAATAAAAACAAAACAATTGAACTTTTTGTTTGTTTATTAAGACATAAGTTAAATTGTAAGCAAAAAATGGACTTTAGAAAAATATTATTGTGCAAAATAAGTTGTCTTACAAAACAGTGGTCTGCGCCGGACAGTTTGTAGCCATAGTCTGTTAGAGCAAGCCTAACAGCTTGAACACGGAACTGCTAGTGTTGCCAGATTGGGGGTTTTAAGTGAGTTTTAGCGGATTTGAACATGTTTTGGGCTGGAAAACGTCAGCAGTATCTGGCAACACTATAGCTCTTCTTCATGACGACAACCGGAAGTGTACCAACACGATGGGGCGTGTAGCGCCACGTGTGGCTCGGGTGCACAATGCACCTTGCACAATAGCCCGATTTCACTTGTGCATGTAGGATTGGATTTCTCTGGCACCCCTGCTGGGACCCTTTGCTCGATTACCAACAGCAGCTCGATTTGGACGTGCATGTAAACGTAGTGAGTGATGTGTCCTATACGGACATCTAAGTACAAATCTACAAAGACTGTTATATAGTACATTGAGAGGGCGAAGATGTGTTTCAAAGGTGTTGCCATAGACAACATCCGCATAATCAAATATTGGAAGAATTAACTGGGTTACAATTCTTTTCCGGACTTCTTGTGAAAAGCAGTCTACTGAACGATAAAGAGATTTTAAACAACCGGTTATTTTTTTGGAGATTGCATTAATATGGGGTTTGAAGGATAGCTGAGAGTCAAGCCAGACACCTAAGTATTTAAACTCCTCCACTCTTTCAAGTAATGTTCCATCAAGAAGAGTGATTGACCAATTAGTCAATGACAGAGAGCCAAGTCGAGTACAAAAAAGCATACTGTACGATTTTTCCTTATTCAGGAGAAGCTTATTTGAAAGAAACCACTGTTGCACTTTGTTGAAGTCTGATTGGAGAGAATTCTGAATTTGAGAAATACTGGCACCGGAAGAGTACAATACAGTGTCATCGGCATATAAATGAATTTGACTATCTGAGCATATTTGACGCAGATCATTAATAAAAATTGAAAACAAAAGCGGCCCAACGATGAACCTTGAGGAACACCCTTGTCAATTAATTTAAATTTGGATTCACTACCCTGAAAGGAAACACACTGAGTTCTATTATGAAAAAATGAATTAAAAAATAATAAAGACTTGTTGGAGAGGCCAATAGCATATAACTTATCTAATAAAAGGTAGTGGTCAACCATGTCAAACGCCTTAGAAAGGTCAATAAATATGGCCCCAGTAGTCATGTTGCTGTCTGCCGCTGACATTATATCATTAGATAATTTTAGGAGAGCAGTGGTGGTTGAGTAGCCAGGTCGGAAGCCTGATTGATGTTGCGATAGTATGTTGTGGTCTGTGAGATATGTGGATAGCTGACTGAATATTAGCTTTTCAAATATTTTTGATATACTATTAATTATTGAAATTGGTCTGTAATTATTCATGTCAGAAGTGGTGCCGCCCTTATGAAGAGGGATTACTCTAATGCTTTTCCATGAGGAAGGTATTTCACATGTTGTTAAGGATAAATTAAATAAATCAGCTAAAGGGAATGACAAAACATGAGAGGCCATTTTAAAGAACCTTATATCCAGGCCATCTGGGCCAGCACTACATCCAGATCTTAAGCTATCAATGACCCGCTGGACATCAATTGGAGATATAGAATTAAAGCACTCACATGACCTGGCGACTTGTCCAGGGTGTACCCCGCCTTTCGCCCGTAGTCAGCTGGGATAGGCTCCAGCTTGCCTGCGACCCTGTAGAACAGGATAAAGCGGCTAGAGATAATGAGATGAGAATTAAAGCAGAAGGAACTGCTACTCCTACCTTGTGTCAGGGTTGACCCACGATTGGGGTTAACTGACATAGAGCGGCCTATTGTAGCAAAGTGATGACTGAATGCCTCAGCAATTAATAAAGGTTCACTTACCGTTTGGTTATCCAAAAAAAATCCAGCGAGCAGAAGTTCTGTGGGTGGAAACACCATATTAATGAGAACAGTCAGAGGACATGGCCAGACTAGTTTGAGCTGACAGGAAGCCAACAGCAACTCAAGTAACCACTCTTTCCAAGTATCATGAACAGAAATGCATCTCAGAATGTACATGTCGAATCTTGAGGTGGATAGGTTACATCAGCAGCTGCCCAGTTTTAGCGAGTTTGTCCTCACTGTAGCCTCAGAAACTTGTTCTTGGCTGACAGAAATGGAACCTGATATGGTCTCCTGCTTTTTTTGCTTATTTGCCTCAAGGGTTGACATGCTTTTCTGCTCACCATGGTTGTAAAGAGTGGTGATTCGAGCTAATATAACCCTCCTGTCAGCTATCATATATGGATCGGGTATAAGGTCATATTCTGATTACAAGCTACAGAATAACAAGCTATGTGCTTGCACATAAGCATTATAACACCACTTTTCCCCAAATGTTACTTAGTCCCTAAAGTTGATTGCTTTGCTTTCTGCAGTATACTGATTTTACTCCAGCTGATCATAACAAATCAGAACATCTTGTGTAATAATCTAAGGCCAAAGCATAATGTTTTGAAAAGCACACCAGCTTGTAAAGATTTATGGTGATCATCATGTTTTGTACATGGTGTTATAACACATCCATCAAGCTTCAAACAAAGTCAAAACATGTCCTTGATCTTGCCCTCTGCTCTCATGTGTCCATGTGCAGATAAGTGAAAGGTGTGGAAAGTCAGATTAACATCCATCCAGGGGGTCAGAGAGGAGGATGCGTGCTGCCCAAATCAGCCAGATTCTGTACAACAGCAGGACTTCCTCTCTAAGCACTTCCTGCTCAGGAGTTTGCCCCATTCCACTTGGCAGTCATTTTGGAACCATTTCTTATGATGGGTCATTAAAAAACACCCCAGTGGTGCTGGCAGACTCAGATATTGTTTTAGCATAGCCGAGATTTGGACTGCAAAGTTTTGTAAACAAACAAACAAACAAAAAACAAAAACAGGGCTCTTCAGCCAGTACTTTTTGTGGAATATAGCAGATACATAAAGTGTTTGTTATTGTTCACAAAAATACAAGTTGAACAGGGTTGTGTTATATTGCCACTATTTCCTTTTTTATTTGGTTCGCTCTTATGATAGCTAGCTTCCTAGAGAACTTGCATAATAAAAACATGGGTTAGGCTAAAAACACTGCTAGCTAACTTTTGTTAGCTAACTTACTTGAGAATTATTTTAATAGCAAAAAATATGACTGTTGGCTGAATGTTACCATACATATATTCAGTTTAACGTTTTTGAGAATTTGCTCCTAATTGTAAGGTAATATTAGCTACATTAAACCAAAGCGCTTAGCTGCCTTACTTTAGTGGAGTGCAGTGTTTAGGTAGCTTAGTTAATGTTGCAAAATCAGAATGGACAAAGTCTGTTACAAAGGCTGACTTCTGACTTTTTTGTGAGTAAGGGTACAAATAGCTGCACTGTGTGACCAAGAGTATTTAGAATCAGACTGTGGCAGCGGGGGCGTGGTCAAGCGCCGGTCTGTGACAGGAGGGCGGAGTCGGGGAAGGTAAGTGGCAGAATCGCTACACCTGAGGGTAATTAACCTGTGTTTTGTGTGTGTTTTCCCCAGTAAACCGCGCCCTACTTAAGGAGGGAGAGGGAGAGCGGAGGGGAGCTTCCCCAGAGGAGACTACAGTGTGTGTGCCTGCGTGTCTCTGACTGTTGGGTTACTTTGACCGACTGAAAAGTACGGCAATAAAGCCTTCTGTTAACCTTGATCTCTGTCCTGCCGTCCTCTGTGCTCCACCCACACGTTATTCACGCTACAGTGGTGCTGAAACCCGGGAAGGTGGAGCATCAGTCCTGCAGCCCCATGGAATCCTCCCCGTTCGCGGACTTGGTCCACGCCCTCGCCACGGCTCAGCAGAGCCAGCACCAGGCACTTGTCACGCTCCGGAAGGAGCAGGAGCGCCACTTCGAAGCCCTGGTGCTGGCTCAGCAGGAAGATCGAGAGGCGTTCCGGCGTCTCCTCGCGTCGGCGGGGTCCACCAGCGCCCCGGCCGCGGGCCCGTCTCCCCTCACCTTAACCAAGATGGGCCCGCAGGACGACCCCGAGGCTTTCATCACGTTGTTCGAGCAGGTCGCCGAAGCCTCGGGGTGGCCGATGGAGCAGCGCGCGGCGCGCCTCCTCCCCCTCCTGACGGGAGAGGCGCAGCTGGCCGCACTACAGCTCCCCGCCGACCGCCGGCTGCCCTACACCGACCTTCGCCGGGCTGTCCTCCAGCGCGTGGGGCGCACGCCGGAGCAGCAGCGCCAGCGCTTCCGCGCGCTGCGGATGGAGGAAGTCGGCAGCCCGTTCGCGTTCGGCCAGCAGCTCCGGGACGCCTGCTGGCGGTGGCTGAGGGCCGGAGATCGCGACGCCGAGGGAATCATCGACCAGGTGGCGCTGGAACAGTTCATCGCCCGCTTACCAGCCGGAACCGCGGAGTGGGTCCAGTGCCACCGCCCGGCGTCGCTGGATCAGGCCGTAGGACTGGCGGAGGATCATCTGGCGGCTGTTCCGGCGGCAGGACAACCAATGACATCGTCTTCTCTCTCCTCTTCTCTCTCTCTTTCTCCCCCCCCTCCTCCCGTGTCCCATCCTCGCCCCATTCCCCCACCACGGAGGCGGGGGCCGGCTCCACCCCAGCCGGCCCGCCGCACCCGTGGTGCCCTCCCGTTTCTCCCTCCCGTGTCTGTCTCTCCCCTCCCTCAGGTGAGTGAGCCTCAGAACACAGCTGCAGAGGGAAGGCCCGGGCCGGTTTGCTGGCGCTGCGGGGAACCGGGCCACCTGCAGCAACAGTGTACAGCGATGGAGGTGGGGGCGGTGATGCGGATCCCCGACGCGCCAGAAGCTGCCCTCGATCGGGCCGGAGCGTATCGCATACCGGTAAGTGTACAAGGGGCTACATATCAGGCGTTGGTGGATTCAGGCTGCAATCAGACCTCGATCCGCCAAAGCCTGGTGCAAGACGAGGCATTGGGGGGAGCACAAGGGGTGAAGGTGTTGTGTGTGCACAGGGATATTCACAGCTACCCGTTGGTGTCGGTCCACATACATTTCAGAGGGGAAAAATCGATAGTGAAGGCGGCGGTTAATCCTCGCCTTACCCACTCTTTGATCTTGGGGACTGATTGGCCAGGATTTCGGGGTTTGATGGCACGCCTAGTAAAGAGTGGGTCCTGCCGGTTGACAGGGGAGGGTCCCGGTGTTGCTTTGGCTGGAGCTGTGGTCGCAGAGCCGTCTACGTCATCTCCGCGACAGAGTGAGGAGCCCCCGGCCCCTCCTCTTTCTATTGGGGAATCCCTCGCGGATTTCCCACTGGAACAATCGCGAGACGAGACTCTGCGACACGCGTTTGACCAAGTGAGAGTAATCAATGGTCAAACGCTCCAGCCGAACGCCACCCCGTCCTTCCCCTATTTTTCCATTTTGAAGGATAGGTTATACCGAGTGACGCAGGACACTCAGACGAAAGAGCGAGTCACCCAGTTGTTAATTCCAAAGAGCCGCCGGGAATTGGTATTCCAGGCGGCTCACTTTAATCCCATGGCTGGACACCTCGGGCAGGATAAGACACTCGCCCGGATAATGGCCCGATTCTATTGGCCGGGGATTCGCGGCGACGTCCGTAAGTGATGTATGGCGTGCCGCGAATGCCAGTTAGTAAATCCAGCGGCCATTCCAAAAGCGCCCTTGCGCCCCCTACCATTAATCGAGACCCCGTTCGAAAGAATTGGGATGGATCTCGTCGGGCCATTAGATCGGTCAACACGAGGGTACAGCTTTATATTGGTTCTGGTGGACTATGCAACGCGATACCCGGAAGCGGTGCCTCTTCGCAATATCTCAGCACGCAGTATTGCGGAGGCCCTCTTCCACGTCATCTCCCGGGTTGGAATCCCGAAAGAGATTCTGACTGACCAAGGCACCTCGTTTATGTCACGAACACTGAGCGAACTGTATGGGCTACTGGGTATTAAGCCGATCCGCACCAGCGTTTATCACCCACAGACGGACGGTTTAGTTGAACGGTTCAATCACACCCTCAAGAATATTATCAAAAAATTCGTAAGTGAGGATGCACGTAACTGGGATAAGTGGCTCGAACCCTTGCTGTTTGCAGTGCGAGAGGTCCCCCAAGCCTCCACGGGGTTCTCCCCATTTGAATTATTATATGGGCGTAAGCCGCGCGGCATCTTAGATGTACTGCGGGAAAATTGGGAGGAGGGACCTTCACAGAGCAAAAACGAAATTCAGTATGTTATGGATCTGCGCGCAAAACTCCACATGCTCACCCACCTAACTCAGGAGAATTTGCGGCAGGCCCAGGAACGGCAAGCCCGCCTGTACAACAAGGGCACGCGCCTTAGAGAGTTCACTCCGGGAGGTAAGGTACTCGTCCTGTTGCCCACGTCGAGCTCCAAATTAATCGCCAAGTGGCAAGGACCCTTTGAGGTCACACGGCGAGTCGGGGACGTCGACTATGAGGTTAGGCGAACGGACAGGGAGGGGGCGCTACAGATCTACCACCTCAATCTGCTAAAACTCTGAAATGAGGAGGTCCCCGTGGCGTTGGTGTCGGTAGTTCCGGAGAAGGCGGAGCTGGGGCCGGAGGTCCAAAAAGGGACACTGGCATCTCGTACCTCTCCGGTCCCCTGTGGAGACCACCTCTCCCCGACCCAACTCACAGAGGTCGCCCAGTTGCAGGCCGAGTTTTCGGATGTGTTCTCGCCCCTGCCCGGTCGCACTAACCTCATAGAACACCACATAGAGACGCCCCGGGGGTGGTAGTGCGTAGCCGTCCTTATAGATTACCTGAACACAAAAAAAAGGTGGTTCGGGAAGAACTTCAGGCCATGCTCGAAATGGGCATCGTCGAGGAGTCCCACAGTGACTGGAGCAGCCCGGTGGTCTTGGTTCCTAAGGCCGACGGCTCGGTCCAGTTCTGCATGGACTATAGAAAAGTCAACGCGGTGTCTAAATTCGACGCGTACCCAATGCCTCATATTGATGAGCTGCTCGATCGACTAGGCACGGCTCGCTTTTACTCGACACTGGATTTGACGAAGGGATATTGGCAGATCCCCTTGACTCCATTATCCCGGGAAAAAACGGCCTTTTCCACACCGTTCGGCTTACACCAGTTCGTCACACTTCCGTTTGGGCTGTTTGGGGCGCCCGCTACATTTCAGCGGCTGATGGACCGGGTCCTCCGGCCCCACGCCACCTATGCGGCCGCTTACCTAGACGACATCATTATTTATAGTAATGACTGGCAGCGGCACCTGCAACACCTGAGGGCCGTCCTTAGGTCGCTGAAGTGGGCGGGGCTCATTGCCAACCCGAAGAAGTGTGCGATTGGGCGGGTGGAAGTATGGTATCTGGGCTTCCACTTGGGTAACGGGCAGGTGCGTCCCCAAATTAATAAGACAGCAGCGATTGCGGCCTGCCCGAGGCCCAAGACCAAAAAGGGGGTGAGACAGTTCCTGGGGCTGGCTGGCTATTATCGTAGGTTTATACCTAATTATTTGGACGTCACCAGCCCGCTGACTGACCTCACTAAAAAGGGGGCGCCAGATCCGGTCCAGTGGACGGAGCAGTGCCAGCGGGCTTTCTCTGAGGTAAAGGCTGCACTGTGTGGGGGGCCACTTTTGCACTCCCCTGACTTCTCTCTCCCTTTTTTGTTGCAGACGGATGCGTCGGACAGAGGGCTGGGAGCCGTTTTGTCCCAGCGGGTGGAGGGAGAGGATCGCCCCATCCTATACATCAGCCGAAAGCTGTCAGTGCGTGAGGGGCGCTACAGCACAATCGAGAGAGTGCCTGGCGATCAAGTGGGCGGTCCTCGCCCTCCGTTACTATCTGCTGGGGCGCTCTTTCACCCTCTGTTCGGACCATGCGCCCCTCCAGTGGCTCCACCGCATGAAGGATGCCAACGCGCGGATCACCCGTTGGTATCTGGCACTCCAACCCTTCAACTTCAAGGTGGTCCACAGGCCGGGGGCGCAGATGGTCGTGGCGGACTTCCTCTCCCGTCAAGGGTGGGGGTGGGGGGGAGTCGGCTGCGGGCCGGACGGGCGCCTGGCCTGAGTCGGGCGGTGGGGGTATGTGGCAGCGGGGGCGTGGTCAAGCGCCGGTCTGTGACAGGAGGGCGGAGTCGGGGAAGGTAAGTGGCAGAATCGCTACACCTGAGGGTAATTAACCTGTGTTTTGTGTGTGTTTTCCCCAGTAAACCGCGCCCTACTTAAGGAGGGAGAGGGAGATCGGAGGGGAGCTTCCCCAGAGGAGACTACAGTGTGTGTGCGTGCGTGTCTCTGACTGTTGGGTTACTTTGTCCGACTGAAAAGTACAGCAATAAAGCCTTCTGTTAACCTTGATCTCTGTCCTGCCGTCCTCTGTGCTTGCTTCACCCACACGTTATTCACGCTACACAGACCTATAACATCGTACAGTATTGTGCTGTGCTACTTATCTAAGTTCATTACAAAGATAGGTGTTTATATCTGCATACAGTGGTTCCACAGGTTCCCTCATTCCATATGCAATCTGGATGAAACCAGGCGTCTCCCACACAACTGACTTTCTCGCTTCAAATTCCAAGGAACAAAAGAGCGAGTCTACCCACGGGCTCTTACAGACAAAGTCGGCTTACAGTGCTTCAGTGGACATGGGCTCCTCAGCAGAAAGCCAATTACTATTATATATATATATATATATATATATATATATATATATATATATATATATACGGGGTGTATATATATATATACGGTGTATATATACGGTGTATATATATATATATATATATATATATATATATATATATATATATATATATATATATATGAAGTAAGAAAAAATTCTGTGTTTGCTTTTGTCAACCAGAAAGAATGAAGAAAAGAACAATAACGGTCCACCTCTTCAAGGAAATGTATTAATAATTCATATCATTGACCATAAAAGGTCTTTGAGTATTAAAAAAACCCCTTCACAACATTGTAGTTGCCTGTTTAACATAAGTGGAGGCAGCTAGCCAGCCTACATTAACCTCAAAGTGGTTGTGTGGGTTCAGAAAAGCCGCTTGGACATTGCAGGCTATGTCTGAGAGTTTGCTAAGGTCAGTGACTGAAAGGCATGTGACAACAAGCATGTGACTTGTCAGATGTGAGAACCTAATGTTACATTCACTAAGCGTTATACACTCATAAGTAATCCACAAGCTTTTTTTTTCTCCAGCTTTTGTGTTTACTTTTGGTTACCATGATCATAATGCAGTGCCTCCTACATACTGCCTGTATTCCTTTTGTTGGCTGCCTTAATGAATAGTTACTGGTTCAGGCAGGTATAGTTCTATCAGGATAGCATTGTTCTCATTGGTTTGTTGCCATTACGACTATAACATGGAACAAAATGAACATGTCAGTTCCACTCAAGGGTTTCTTTTTCTAACCCCCCTGCTTGTCCAGACATGCCAAAAATATTTTTATGGGCCGGAAAGGATTAACATTATATTGTGTTGGTTGAAACATAAGTTAAGGAACAAGCATAATTAGGCAAAACATGAACCTGAATGCAGTTTAATTGACTTGAGTAACTTTTGTTTTTCAGGCTTTACAGTACTAATAAATGGGACTGCTCTTTTCTATAATGTTCAAGTAAAATGGACTGAAACTTTATCATAGCTCTAAGTACATTCAAATGGACTAAATCATTATTTATCATAAATCTAAGAAGGTTCTCCTACTCAGTTTTGAATAGGTCAGCATATTTCACGGCTGTCTGTTGCCCAAGGATTTCCTTTGTTTATGGACATTGCTGCTTTTCTTGTCTGTTTGCCTAAAGCATGTTTATCTCTTGTAATTGCCCCAAATCCCCTGTATGTCTAGAATAGCCAGTCTGCTTCAGTGAGAAGGCAAGGCCGTGACTCAAATACATTTTTTTCTACCCTGAAACTGTAGAAATTGGACAAAGCCAAAAGGACGTGTGAAGTGATTGTGTCATAGGATAGGCTGAACAAGTACCTAACAAACACCTCAATTTTCCAGCTTGTTTTTTTTTTCTGTGAATGTAAAATACACAAAAAAGGAATTGCTTATTTTCAATAGATGTTAATTAGTTATTACATATGGAGTACATAGGGTTATAGTAAACATTTACCATGTTTGCATAATATCTAACCACAAATTACTCAAAACTAGACTAGTGACTTCTCAGACTCCCTTTAGCCCACAGCTCGTATAATCACTGAAAGTGTGGCGACACCTGCTGGAAAAACACTGGCATTGCAATAGAGTTCTCACACTTAAATAACATGAAAAGTAGACGACCTTTTGATTTCATAAAATCGGTGAAATTTAGTTCCCTCTGAAATTTGGTCATTATGATATACAACCCCGATTCCAAAAAAGTTGGGACAAAGTACAAATTGTAAATAAAAACGGAATGCAATAATTTACAAATCTCAAAAACTGATATTGTATTCACAATAGAACATGGACAACATATCAAATGTCGAAAGTGAGACATTTTGAAATTTCATGCCAAATATTGGCTCATTTGAAATTTCATGACAGCAACACATCTCAAAAAAGTTGGGACAGGGGCAATAAGAGGCTGGAAAAGTTAAAGGTACAAAAAAGGAACAGCTGAAGGACCAAATTGCAACTCATTAGGTCAATTGGCAATAGGTCATTAACATGACTGGGTATAAAAAGAGCATCTTGAAGTGGCAGCGGCTCTCAGAAGTAAAGATGGGAAGAGGATCACCAATCCCCCTAATTCTGCGCCGACAGATAGTGGAGCAATATCAGAAAGGAGTTCGACAGTGTAAAATTGCAAAGAGTTTGAACATATAATCTATTCTACAGTGCATAATATCATCAAAAGATTCAGAGAATCTGGAAGAATCTCTGTGCGTAAGGGTCAAGGCCGGAAAACCATACTGGGTGCCCGTGATCTTCGGGCCCTTAGACGGCACTGCATCACATACAGGCATGCTTCTGTATTGGAAATCACAAAATGGGCTCAGAAATATTTCCAGAGAACATTATCTCTGAACACAATTCACCGTGTCATCTGCCGTTGCCAGCTAAAACTCTATAGTTCAAAGAAGAAGCTGTATCTAAACATGATCCAGAAGCGCAGACGTCTTCTCTGGGCCAAGGCTCATTTAAAATAGACTGTGGCAAAGTGGAAAACTGTTCTGTGGTCAGATGAACCAAAATTTGAAGTTCTTTATGGAAATCAGGGACGCCGTGTCATTCGGACTAAAGAGGAGAAGGACGACCCAAGTTGTTATCAGCGCTCAGTTCAGAAGCCTGCATCTCTGATGGTATGGGGTTGCATTAGTGCGTGTGGCATGGGTAGCTTACACATCTTGAAAGACACTATCAATGCTGAAAGGTATATCCAGGTTCTAGAGCAACATACACTCCCATCCAGACAACGTCTCTTTCAGGGAAGACCTTGCATTTTCCAACATGACAATGCCAAACCACATACTGCATCAATTACAGCATCATGGCTGCGTAGAAGAAGGGTCCGGGTACTGAACTGGCCAGCCTGCAGTCCAGATCTTTCACCCATAGAAAACATTTGGCGCATCATAAAACAGAAGATACGACAAAAAAGACCTAAGATAGTTGAGCAACTAGAATCCTACGTTAGACAAGAATGGGTTAACATTCCTATCCCTAAACTTGAGGAACTTGTCTCCTCAGTCCCCAGACGTTTACAGACTGTTGTAAAGAGAAAAGGGGATGTCTCACAGTGGTAAACATGGCCTTGTCCCAACTTTTTTGAGATGTGGTGTTGTCATGAAATTTAAAATCATCTATTTTTTCTCTTTAAATGATACATTTTCTCAGTTTAAACATTTGATATGTCATCTATGTTCTATTCTGAATAAAATATGGAATTTTGAAAAGTCCACATCACTGCATTCCATTTTTATTTACAATTTGTACTTTGTCCCAACTTTTTTGGAAGCGGGGTTGTATGTTTATTTCTGTAATATCTTTAAAAAAAAACCCAGGCCATTCTGTGGCTGGGAAGTTATTTAATTTGAGGGGATTCCTTGGCAAATACATGAAATCGTTCGCTTTGCACGGTTAAGCAGAGGAAGTCCGTGTGTGTGTGCATGTGCAAGTTTACCTTTCAGCATCATCTTCTCTTGGGCTTTACGGCAGCTGGCATCCAGCGTTGTATTACTGCCATCTACAGGTTTACCTTGACTGTGCACTAACAGTTACATCATTCTGTTGCTAAACAAACAGCTGATCACACAGAGGTGCTGGCTGCCCGCTGATATTTAATATATAGATTTAGACACTGCCTAAAAGCGGAGCTCCCATCTGTTTCTGGGTTGTAGAATTTTCTTATATCATAGCCAGCCTCTTTTGTTTTATTTCTTTACTGGCTAACACTGGCCACTAGGTGGTGTGTATGACTGGTAATTACTAACACTGGCCACTAGGTGGTGTGTATGACTGTAATTACTAACACTGGCCACTAGGCGGTGTGTATGAATGACAATTACTAACACTGGCCACTAGGCGGTGTGTATGACTGGCAATTACTAACACTGGCCACTAGGTGGTGTGTATGACTGGTAATTACTAACACTGGCCACTAGGTGGTGTGTATGACTGTAATTACTAACACTGGCCACTAGGCGGTGTGTATGAATGACAATTACTAACACTGGCCACTAGGCGGTGTGTATGACTGGCAATTACTAACACTGGCCACTAGGTGGTGTGTATGACTGGTAATTACTAACACTGGCCACTAGGTGGTGTTTAGGACTGGTAATTACTAACACTGGCCACTAGGCGGTGTGTATGACTGGCAATTACTAACACTGGCCACTAGGCGGTGTGTATGACTGGCAATTACTAACACTGGCCACTAGGTGGTGTTTAGGACTGGTAATTACTAACACTGGCCACTAGGCGGTGTTTAGGACTGGTAATTACTAACACTGGCCACTAGGCGGTGTGTAGGACTGGTAATTACTAACACTGGCCACTAGGCGGTGTTTAGGACTGGTAATTACTAACACTGGCCACTAGGCGGTGTGTATGACTGGCAATTACTAACACTGGCCACTAGGCGGTGTGTATGACTGGCAATTACTAACACTGGCCACTAGGTGGTGTTTAGGACTGGTAATTACTAACACTGGCCACTAGGCGGTGTTTAGGACTGGTAATTACTAACACTGGCCACTAGGCGGTATGTCTCATCTCATCTCATTATCTCTCGCCGCTTTATCCTGTTCTACAGGGTCGCAGGCAAGCTGGAGACTATCCCAGCTGACTACGGGCGAAAGGCGGGGTACACCCTGGACAAGTCGCCAGGTCATCACAGGGCTGACACACAGACACAGACAACCATTCACACTCACATTCACACCTACGGTCAATTTAGAGTCACCAGTTAACCTAACCTGCATGTCTTTGGACTGTGGGGGAAAACGGAGCACCCGGAGGAAACCCACGCGGACACGGGAAGAACATGCAAACTCCACACAGAAAGGCCCTCGCCGGCCATGGGGCTCGAACCCAGACCTTCTTGCTGTGAGGCGACAGCGCTAACCACTACACCACCGTGCCGCCCTAGGCGGTGTGTATGACTGGTAATTACTAACACTGGTATGGTGGCAGGCACGCACAGGACCAAAACCATCAGAAAACAACTCGATGGGTTTCTTTATGTATCCACACTCTATGCCTATGAGGCTCCGATCGGAGCTCTGCTATTAGTTTGGTCCTGCGTTTCCTTTCCTTCACAACATAATGTCTTTTCTTCTCACTTTTTGTTACTGTAGTTGGTCTTCCATGTTTCATTCGCGGCCTCCATTTTCCTTTCCTGTTTCAAATTTGTATCCCACATGACACAGTCCAAGATACTACATGATGCATGATGTAGTCTCTTGGATTGCATCATGGTGAAGCAAGAAATAATAGCGGAGAATATAGGGCCACATGGCCCTAAATTCATTAATTGTTCTGTTTTTTAATAAATAAATAAATAAATAAATAAAACCTAATAAAATTGTAAGTCTGTGATTCAAATTCAGGAGCTTTTGGTCCACTAAACAAAAATAATTGGGTGTCAGGGAAAATTATTTTTATGACCTAAACCTGAAAAATCTGACAGTCAGTCTACCTTTAATCTATAATTCATATTATACAACAGTTGGTTCAGGTCCACTAATTTGATTGGTCAAGTGGTGTTCCAAGAGTGCTGATATTTCACATAATGGCACTGGGATATTTCACATAATGGCACTGGGACATTTCTTGGTGTGTATCACTTCGCTTGTCTGTGTCTCATCTCATCTCATTATCTCTAGCCGCTCCATCCCTCTACAGGGTCGCAGGCAAGCTGGAGCCCATCCCAGCTGACCACGGGCGAAAGGCGGGGTACACCCTGGACAAGTCGCCAGGTCATCACAGGGCTGACACATAGACACAGACAACCATTCACACCTACGGTCAATTTAGAGTCACCAGTTAACCTAACCTGCATGTCTTTGGACTGTGGGGGAAACCGGAGCACCCGGAGGAAACCCACGCGGACACGGGGAGAACATGCAAACTCCACACAGAAAGGCCCTCGCCGGCCCCGGGGCTCGAACCCAGGACCTTCTTGCTGTGAGGCGACAGCGCTAACCACTACACCACCGTGCCGCCCGCTTGTCTGTGTCCTGGATATAAAATTCCACTTCCTAGTTAGAAACATTTACTATGGTAGTGCTAGCAACATCAGTGGATATGGCAAATAATACTTTTCAGGAATCTAACATTTGCCTTAATGTATGAAAGCGTGTCAGATGAAGATGAAAAGGAAGAAGGGACGCCAATTTTAATGGAAGCACGTTCAAGTGGAATGCTCAAATCAGTGTGAACTAGCTAGCCAGGTAGCTGATGTGCTATCAAATGAGTGTGGCTTCTTTGATATCTATATCCACTCACAGAGCAAAAATAAACAGAACATTTGTCCATATGTCTGAGTGTTTAGTCTATGTCTTGTTCTTATCTAGTGTTTATACGGTTTATTTATACTGTTTATATTGTTTGTCTGAGTGTTTAGTCTATGTCTAGTTCCTATCTAGAGTGTTTATACTGTTTATATTGTTGTTTGGTTTTTTCAATTATTCTATTCTATTTTTATTTATTGCATTGCCTGTTTGCACCGTGTGTCAGAGAGGACTGAAATTTCATCTGTGCTGTATGTCGAGCATGTATAGCATATTTGACAATAAAGTTGACTTGACTTGATATTGTGTCCAAAATGTCACTTTCTCTATATTAATTTTTTTGTTCATAGAACTGTTCTGTGGGCGGCACGGTGGTGTAGTGGTTAGCGCTGTCGCCTCACAGCAAGAAGGTCCGGGTTCGAGCCCCGGACCTTCTTGCAAAAAGAGCTAGTCTCTATTATTCCACTAGGAGGCAAAATAGAGCAATTCTCATACTGACTGACTCACTTTCAGTAACCACTTTATTCTAATCAGGATCACCTATCCTAGTCTATTCACCTAGCCTATCCCTGGAACACTGGGCATGAGGTGGGAATACACCTTGGTTGGGGTGCCATGTGATGCCAGTGCAAGGCACCACACATGTTCACACACATTCCTCGGGATGATGAGCTTAGCCAATCCAACTATCCATCCATCCATTATCTGTAGCTGCTTATCCTGTACAGGGTCGCAGGCAAGCTGGAGCCTTTCCCAGCTGACTATGGGCGAGAGGCAGGGTACACCCTGGACAAGTGCCAATCCAACTACTGCCATGTTTTTGGGAGGTGAGAGGAAACCAGAGAACCTTGTGAAAATCCATGACGCAGACACTGGGAGAAGATGTGAAACTTCATACAGGCAGTCACTCAGTCAAACTCTGGACTGAATGCAGACTGTTGATCTGTGAGACAGCAATAGAACATAAACACTGAAGTCTATAAACTCAGTTGTAGGTCATTATCAAATGTTTTTATTTGTAAATAATTTTGCAAATAACATTGATTTTCCACCACTTCAATATTATGTGTAGATTCATGACATATAATCCTATCTAAGTTTGAACCTCCAGGTTCAAACTATTGAAAAGCTCAAGGGGCATAAATATTTTTGCACTGTCGCCTACTTTTGGCAGAACCATAATTTTGAAATTTTGTTACTGGTAATGAATTGCAGTGTATTCAGTCAGTTTTTTGGTTGGTGATATACACTCACCGGCCACTTTAATAGGAACTTGTTCTTGATTCTAAGATTCCTGTTCTTGGCTAGTAGGAGTGGAACTCAACATGGTCTTCTGCCGTTGCATGCTGAGATGCTTTTCTGCTCATCATGGTTGTAAAAAGTTGCTATGAGTTGCTCTATCCTTCCTGGCAGCTTGAGCCAATCTGGGGTGGGTTTCCCAAAAGCATCGCAGCACAAAGATCATTGTTAAATGGTAGAGCGAGCAGCACAATGAATCCTCTCTCTCCTAGTTAAGATGCTGTTAGCATTAAGAGGCTTTTGGGAAACCCACCCCTGGCCATTTTCCTCTGACCTCTCTTACCAACAAGGCATTTATTTCCACCCACAGAACTGTTGCTCACTCAGTGTTTTTTGTGTTTTGCACCATTCTGTGTAAACTCTAAAGACTCTTGTGTATGAAAACCCCAGGAGATCAGCAGTTTCTAAAATACTCAAACCAGTCCATCTAGCACCAACACCCATACCACAGTGAAAGTCACATTTTGAGATCTCATCTCATTATCTCTAGCCGCTTGATCCTTCTACAGGGTCGCAGGCAAGCTGGAGCCTATCCCAGCTGACTACGGGCAAAAGGTGGGGTACACCCTGGACAAGTCGCCAGGTCATCACAGGGCTGACACATAGACACAGACAACCATTCACACCTACGGTCAATTTAGAGTCGCCAGTTAACCTAACCTGCATGTCTTTGGACTGTGGGGGAAACCGGAGCACCCGGAGGAAACCCACGCGGACACGGAGAGAACATGCAAACTCCACACAGAAAGGCCCTCGCCGGCCCCGGGGCTCGAACCCAGGACCTTCTTGCTGTGAGGCGACAGCGCTAACCACTACACCACCGTGCCGCCCACATTTTGAGATCACAATAATTTTTCCCATTCTGATGTCTGAAGTAAACATTAACTGTAGCTCTTGATTTGTATCTGCATGATTTGATGCATTGTGATGCTGTCAAGGGATTGGCTGATTGGAGAACTGCATAAAACAGCAGGTGGATGGGTGTTCCTAATAAAGTGGCTGGTGTATGTATGTTCAATCCATTTGTGCATTCAAAATGTAGTCTATACCTTTTAGATAAATGTGGTTAAATGAACACATTAAAGAGGAGTTATTAATGTGTGATTGGACAGCTAAACTGATTTTGGCCCATCACTTGAAATGAGTTTGACACCCATGCACTAGGGAGAGATCACCATCCATCCATCCATCCATCCATTATCCATAGCCACTTATCCTGTTCTACAGGGTCGTAGGCCAGCTGGAGCCTATCCCAGCTGACTATGGGTGAGAGGCGGGGTACACCCTGGACAAGTCGCAGGGCAGAGACAAACAACCATTCACACCTACGGTCAATTTAGAGCCACCAATTAGCCTAACCTGCATGTCTTTGAATTGTGGGGGAAACCGGAGCACCCGGAGGAAACCCACACAGACACGGGGAGAACATGCAAACGCCACACAGAATGGCCCCTGCCGGTCGCTGGGCTCGAACTGAGGACCTTCTTGCTGTGAGGTGACAGTGCTAACCACTACACCACCGTGCTGCCCAGGAGAGATCACTGAAAACCTAAATAAACGTGTTTTTAACAGACAGGTAATGATATGTTTACCTGTAGCTTAAAAATTCGAAACTACAAACCAAAAGAAAAACCCAAGGAAATTTTATCCAGTTTGCAGTTGTGGCTGATATTAGATGGGAAATTGCATTGTGCAATTTTGCTTTCCAGAATGACACACACAAGTATGAGGTTTTTCATCTGTGATCACTACAATTAGAATTTTAAAATGTATTGCCTTGCTGTGGATGGACATTGCTTCAGCCTTGTAAAAGAAAGCATTTTACACGCCAAGTCCTAAGTGACTGTTTTTCAGCATCAGTCAAGATCCTCCGGGGTTCCCATGGTGACAGGCTGTCTGATAAAATTATGAATGGAGTGAAAAAAAAAGCTTTCTGCTATTAAAAAAAAACAAAATCAGGCACACTTTATATTTCAATGAATATTTCAAGCATGCTTTGTGATATCTTACTTGATCATTCAGACACGTTCGATTGTTTTTTAAAAAAATATATATTTATAGGCTATGCATGCATTCATGAATTTCATTAGGGCCACTGAATCTCTTACCAGAAATAAGACTGACAACCATGTGAGAGAACTGTTCTGACCCTCAACTCATTTTATAGAGGGATAGAAAGGACTAATGTATTGTGTAGGCTAGTTGACAAAATATTCATAGCATCACAGCATTCAGACAATTCTTCGTCACCTATCCCACCTTATTGCTATTTAAAATACGCAAAATTCACTTAAAATCAGCTCAAAGTCTTGCCTAATTATATCCCTTAATTAGAGCACCATATGTTAAAAATAGCCCTAAATTAGACTGGAAACTGTGCCAAATCTAGCAAAAACAATCCATGAGGTCGTGTCGCCATCAGGTTGCTTTTGGATGCTGCTGATGCTGCTGCTTGTGGTTCTGCGCATGCGCACAGCACGCTTTGCAATCCCCCATTCATGCACATCCATCACAGAGAAGCAGCACGTCCTCTCCTCTCCTCGGCTCCATCAGGAATGCGCGCGTAAAACTTCTCCCTTGGGAGCACCGTCTTCTCCTGCCAAGCTTCCTCTCTCTTTCTACTCTAGCTCTCTCTTTTCTTGTCTCTTTCTCTGTATCTCAGGGTAATTCAGGGGAGAACAGGAGCACTAACCAGCACCATGACATAATCTACACAGAGGATACACTCTTCTCCCTTCTCTCTGGAAGCTGTGTTTTTCTTGTATGGTGGTAATCCTCGGTCATGGAGTTTCCATCTGCCACCGTTTTTGACCAGCCTAAAGGTAAAGCAGAAAAGGGGGAGGGGTGGGGGTGGGGTGGGGTGGGGGCAAAACCGCTGCTGCTGTTGCCATGGTGACATCCAGCTCGCATCAGTGGTTGTTTGGATTGATGGCTTACTGAGAAGAGCAAAGTGGGACTGGGGAATATGAAACCCACACTGCACTGGGCTAACAGCGCTAAAACCTACTAACAGGCGCTGATCGTTTGATTTTGTGTACCTGAAGTTTGCACCTGAGGAGACTTTAGTGCACCTCTGACTAACTGTGTCAAGACATTCAGTAGGCTACAACATTACAGTAACTCTTCCAGTCATCATTCATATCCAGTTGGACTTCAGAGTCTTATTACTAGGTGTTATTTCAATCCTGTACATTTTGCACTAAAATGAAATGCTTAACTTACAACATAACTTCTATGTGCACCATATGTAGTGTAGACTACGTATAATCACTGTAGCAATAACTTCAGCACTTTTCTCTGTAAAGGAAAAAAAAAAGTGTTGACTACTCTAAATTGCCCTTAGGTGTGAATATGCATGGTATCCTGAGATAAACTGGCATCCCATTCAGAGTGTATTCCTGCCTCGTGTTCCAAAGATAGGCTCCAGATCCACCTCAGCCAGGGATAGATCAGTAAATCTGGGGCCTCTGGGCAGGAACCTATGCAGGACCCCTCTCCCCACAATGCAATGCATTAACTAGTGCAAGGAACTTTGACCACCTAGCCATGCAATCCAACACATGCAAAAAAATAAATAAATAAATAAATAAATAAATAGGCATGACTTACATTACTACATGACATGTCCATTATGAGCATTTGTATTAGAGTAGCCACTGTGCTACATGCAGAAGGCAGACCTACCTTTAAAAACTGCCTTTTTCTTGCTTTTTTCCTCAGAAGCTCATTCACTGAATCACCAATGTCTATTTCTTTCACAAGCTCTGACTCAATGGCCAGCACTGACAGCATATTTAGTCTTCTTTGGCCCAATTTAGTTTGAAGTTTGTTCTCAATCCTCTGGCCTATTTGGGAAAACAAATGCTATCACACACAGTTAGCGTTTAACTGACTGCTCATTGGTCACAAATTCAGACCCATAAACCAATAATAGGTCTGCATTATTTCCAATTCTGTGACAGCTAATCTCATCTCATTATCTCTAGCCGCTTTATCCTGTTCTACAGGGTCGCAGGCAAGCTGGAGCCTATCCCAGCTGACTACGGGCGAAAGGCAGGGTACACCCTGGACAAGTCGCCAGGTCATCACAGGGCTGACACATAGACACAGACAACCATTCACACTCACATTCACACCTATGGTCAATTTAGAGTCACCAGTTAACCTAACCTGCATGTCTTTGGACTGTGGGGGAAACCGAAGCACCCGGAGGAAACCCACGCGGACACGGGGAGAACATGCAAACTCCGCACAGAAAGGCCCTCGTCGGCCATGGGGCTCAAACCCGGACCTTCTTGCTGTGAGGCAACAGCGCTAACCACTACACCACCGTGCCGCCCCTTATTTTGCATAATCTCACTGAAAATGTGAGAAATCTGAATTAAATATATTAAAAGTAAATGGTTTAGCTCTTGGCGGCACAGTGGTGTAGTGGTTAGCACTGTCGCCTCACAGCAAGAAGGTTCTGGGTTTGAGCCCAGTGGCTGATGAGGGCCTTTCTGTGTGGAGTTTGCATGTTCTCCCTGTTTCTGTGTGGGTTTCCTCCGGGTGCTCCGGTTTCCCCCACAGTCCAAAGACATGCAAGTTAGGTTAATTGGTGGCTCTAAATTGACCATAGGTGTGAGTGTGAATGGTTGTGTGTTTCTGTATGTGTCAGCCCTGTGATGATCTGGCGACTTGTCCAGGGTGTACCCTGCCTTTCACCCATAGTCAGCTGGGATAGGCTCCAGCTTGCCTGCAATCCTGCACAGGATAAGCAGTTGCAGATAATGAATGGATGGATGGTTGGTTTAGCTCTCTCCTTATTACAAATGCCTTTTTCTTGTCTTTTATCACTGCTGACTCCTTGAACAGCTCAATTCTTGGACAGTCTTTTGCCTCTGCTTATAAGTCAGTTTGGATTTAAAAAGTATCTGCGAAATTATTTAATATAAATGCAAATGTTGTTCCTGGCAGACTGTACTGAGGAGGTGGACTTGAATGTGGTGTTCCAAGCAGCGGCTACAGGGGACGTCAACAGTCTGACAGCCACGATACGTGAGGATCCCTCCATTCTGGAGTGCTGTGATAGTGAAGGCATGTACAAGACAACCCAATTATGGCCGTTTTTCTGATACTCTACCTGACAACCCTCCTGTTATTTAATTAAGATATGATTTAATTATTTAAAGTGACATAAAATACTTTGCACCAGATTGTTTGGTTGGATAGATGTTATAGAGTACATTTAGATGAGTTTAAGTAATTTGAGGACATGAGGTAGTACAGAGCATGACAGAGCTCATCTGCAAATGTAGACATGGCCTGAAAGTCCTCAAATGCCTTCTGCTTATGTTCTTGGCCCAGGTTCAACGCCACTGATGCATGCCGTCTCTGGAAGACAGGTGGATACAGTTAAGCTGCTGCTGAAAATGGGTGCATCGATTAACACTCAGGACGCCTGTGGCAGGACTTCACTTTCCCTCGCAACATACCTGGTACTAGCCAGAGCTTGGGGGATGCACTGTGGGATTGGACTTTCCATGTAAGGAGTAAAATGTGAGAGGGTGTGCTGCTATTGGAAAATAATCAACAACAGTGTGGTGTTAGAACTGGAGTCACCGAAATTTGATTATTTTCTAATAACAGTACATACAGAAATTTGACCAAAAATTTGTAAATTAATTAAAGGAAAATATATATATATATATATATATATGTGTGTGTGTGTGAGACGCCGCAGGATTCGGGATTTTTGTACTAGATGCTGTGCTTACAGAATGCGTAGATACACCATTGCAAAGCATGTGATGTTTTGCACCGTTTTCACTGGCTGATCCTGTTAGGGTTGCCGGAGGTGTGGTGAATTAGGACCCAAAAGCAGAACACGCACACAGACAGTAATCCAAGAAGTGTAGTGGGTTTAATCCAGAAAAAGGCGTGGCAAAAATGTAAACAAAACTTGATTAAGAAACAATAACAAAAATAGTCCAGGTATAAAAAGAAAATGTGAAACTTGACTTGAAAAATGAGGCAGGCAAAGACATGAAAAACACTTGAGGGAAAAAACATGAAAAAAAACTCTCGAGGCAAAAAAACGGCTAGAGTCTACATATGAGACGTTCTGGCACTGTCTGTGGCTGAGAACGGCGTTTAAAAAGGCAGTGGTGATGATCAGGAAGTGAATGCAGGTGAGCGCTCACTGAACAGGGAAGCAGGCAAGATGGTAATTCCCGTCCCGGATCCAGATCGGAGCTGGCGTGGAAGATCTGCAAGCTCAGGAGCAGATGTCCGGGGCGGAGCGTGATAGAACCCCCCCCCTTCAGCGAGCGCCTCCAGGCGCTTTAGGAAGAGCATCAGGGTGTTGCCGGTGGAAGTCAGAACAAAGAACTGGAGACCAGAGGTTTCAACTGTGATACGTGGAACGTGGGGTGAATGCATCGCATGATGAGTGGTAATGCCAGTTTAATGGAACATGGATTGATTACCTTACTGACGAGGAAGGGTCCTAGATATCTGGGAGCCAGCTTACGGGAGACAGTTCTGAGAGCCAGATGGCGTGTGGAGAGCATGACTCACTGCCCCACCCGGTAGGTGGGTGCCTTAGAGCGACGTTTGTCAGCCTGCCTCTTGGATGCTAGGATGGAGTGTAGGAGTCTTCTCCAGGCCAACACCCACGTCCTCCTGCAGTGGCGTATGAAGGTCTGGGCTGAGGTTTGGGGAAGAGTGGTGGTTGGTAGTCTAGGGAGCACTGGAAGGGCAAGAGACCTGTGGCAGATGAAGTCAGAGTGTTGTGAGCATATTCAACCCAAGGTAGGTACTTACTCCAAGAATCAGCATCCCTGGATGCCATACACCCGAGTGCCACTTCCAAGTCTTGATTTGCCCATTTCACCTGGCCGTTGGTTTGAGGGTGGAACCCTAATGAGAGACTACAGGTGGCCCAAATGAGTTTGCAGAAGGCCCTCCAGAACTCGGAGAAGATGTCAGAGGGGAGTCCGTGTATGCGGAAGATGAGTAGTTTGATGGTTTCTTTCGCTGTGGGAAGCTTGGGCAGAGGGATGAAGTGGACTGCCTTAGAGAAATAGTCAATGACTGTGAGAATGCATGTGTTGCCACCCAAGTTGGGGAGTCCTGTGATGAAGTCCAGGGCGATGTGTGACCAGGGTCGATGAGGAGTCGGAAAGGGTCTCAGCAAGCCAGCAGGGAGTCGATTGGCTGTCTTGTTCTGGGCACACGTGTCTCAGGCTGCCACAAACTTCTGGACATCTTCCTTGATCGATGGCCACCAGAAGCATTGTTGAATGAGTGCCAGGATTTGAACAGCTCCCGGGTGACAAGCCAACTTAGAGCCATGACCCCACTGCAGCGCCTGGGTCCACACAGAACAGGGACCAAACAGATGGTCACGTGGTATATTGCTAGAGTTACCAGCCCCAGGGTCCTGCTCCAGGGCCTTCTGCACTAATGTCTCTACCTCAAGTAGGACAACCCACTCCAGACAGCGTGGAGGGAGGATGGTTTCGGGCATTCTAGACTCCTCCTGGTGGGAAGAGAATAACCTGGACAGGGCATCAGGTTTGCCATTCTTGGAGCCTGGGCGGTAGGAGAGCGTGAACCGGGAGAAGAAGAGAGACCATCGGGCTTGACGTGAGTTGAGATGTTTGGCGGACTTGAGGTATTCTAGATTTTTGACAAGACAATGAAGGGGAGATCTGACCCCTCGATCCAGTGTCTCCACTCTTCCGAGGCCAGCTTAACAGCCAACAGCTCTCTGTTGCCGATGTCGTAGTTCCGCTCAGCAGGGGACAGCCGGCAAGAGAAGGAGCAGGGGTGGACCTTGTTGTCATTGGCCCTCTGGGAGAGAACAGCTCCGACCCTGGACTCGGAAGCATCGACCTCCACAATGAACTGCTTGGCCGGGTTGGGTATGGTGAGGATGGGTGCTGTGGTGAACTTGCGTTTGAGCATGGAGAAGGCTTTCTCTGATTCCTCCCCCCACTTGAACGGGCTCTTGATCGAGGTCAACACCGTGAGAGGTCCGGCCACCGTGCTGAAGTCACGGATGAAGTTCCTGTAGAAATTAGCGAATCCCAGGAAATGCTGGCGCTCTCGCCGCGAGGATGGGGTGGGCCAGTCAGAGACTGCCTCAAGCTTAAGGGGGTCCATCTGGATCCTCGCTGGGGAGATGATGAACCCCAGAAACGAGATGGCGTTCTGGTGGAACTCACTTTTTTCCACCTTGACAAACAGCTTATTCTCTAACAGGCGCTGGAGGACCTGCCAGACCTGACCCCGATGTTCTTCCAGGGAGCGGGAGACGATCAGGATCTCATCCAGGTACACAAAAACGAAGATGTTGAGATAGTTCCTTAAGACGTCGTTCACGAGTGCCTGGAAGACTGTGGGAGCATTGGTCAGGCCGAAGGGGACTACGAGGTACTCGTAGTGACCCGTGGCGGTGTTAAAGGCCATCTTCCACTCATCTCCCTCCCTAATCCTGAAGAGATAGTAAGCATTACATAGATCCAGCTTGGTAAATACCTTGGCTCCCTGGAGTAGTTCAAAGGCCGTGGTCATGAGCAGTAGTGGGTAGCGGTTCTTGACCGTGATAGCACTGAGACCTCGATAATCAATGCAGGGGCAGAGCAACTTGTCTTTTTTTCTCCACAAAGAAAAATCCCACCCCTGCTGGGGAGGTGGAAGGGCGGATGATACCAGCTGCCAAGGACTCGGAAATGTACTTCTCCATGGCTTGCCTTTCGATGGGAGTGAGTAGAGTCGTCCTTTGGGTGGCACCATCCCAGGCAGGAGGTCGATTCCACAGTCATAGGGTCTGTGAGGAGGGAGGGACACTGCTCGGGTCTTACTGAAGACAAACTTTAGGTCCAGGTATTCCGGAGGCATGTGAGAGAGGTCGGGAAACTCACTGGCTGAAGGCTGCGGTGGCTTGGTGGAAGGCAGAACGGAGTTCAGGCAGGAAGCTAGGCAGGACTGGCTCCAGCCTAAGATGGAGTTGTCAGCCCAGTTTAGGTGGGGGTTGTGCTGCATTAACCAAGGTAATCCTAGAATGATGGGTACATGGGGGTTGTTCATGACGTGAAGTTTGATGGTTTCAGAATGATTACCAGAAATCCTCAGGGTGAGCGGGGTGGTGAGGTGGGTGATGGTGGTCAAGCCAGTGCCATTGAGTGTCAGGACAGTGAGAGGAACATCGAAAGCGAGTAGCGGGATTCCCAGACGTTTGGTGGTGGCAGAGCAGATCAGGTTCCTGTCCACCCCTGAGTCGACAAGGGCCTGGAGGTGGTGATGCTGGTTGTCAAGGATGATGATGACAGGGAGTAATGGTCGATCAGCGGGGGGCTGGTTTTGAGTGTTGCCCACCAGGGCCCCTCGATTCACTGGTGGGCTTAACCTTTTAACAGGCAGGCTCAGCAGATGTGTCCCAGCTGACCACAGTAGAAGCAGGCCCCTGTGCTCTGTCGGCGCTGTCGTTCTTCAGCTGACACTCAAACCTGGTCTACCTGCATGGGTTCGACGGACGAGGCGGGAGATGGAGAGGAGGTGAAGCTGGGGCGAGTTTTCTCTCTCCTCAATTGCTGGATACTGGCGTTGACACAGTTGGCGAGGTCCATGAGGCTGGAGAGGTCCGACAGCAGTTCCCATGATACCAGCTCGTCCTTAATGGCGTCGGACAAGCCGGGCAGGGACGTGTCGATCTGGGCAGTCTCATTCCAACCGCACAATGCCGCCAATGTCCGGAACTCAATGATGTAGTCTGAGGTAGACTGGGACCCTTGCCACAGCTCCATGAGTTCTCTAGCTGCCTCCCGGCTGGACAAAGAGTGGTCAAAAGTTCACCTCATCTCCTCGGAGAAATCTTTGAAGTTGGAGCAGAAATGTGCATCGGTGTCCCAGACTGCTGTTCCCCACTCCCTGGCCTTGCCGGTGAGGAGCGTGGTGGTATATGATGCCCGGGAGCATTCTGTGGGGAAGGCCAGAGGTTGCAGCTCTAGGATTAATGAGCATTAAGACAAGAAAGATCTGCAAGTACCTGGTTCTCAAGCATAGGGTTGAGGCGCTGGGAGTCTCAGCTCGTGGAGAAAGGCGGTGGCAGGAGCTGGAGTTGGAGACAGCTGGGCAAGAGTAGGCATGGCTTGATAATGCTGCATCTGCATGATGAGGAGGTTGAGTGAGTCGGACAAGGTGGCAAGGTTCTGATTGACTTGTCGTAGGTCTTGTTGATGGGTCCCGAGGAGAGTCCCTTGTTGTTGGATGGCCGTTCTCAGATGGGCGAATTCTGCTGGATCCATGCTAGCCAGAACATACTGTTAGGGTTGCTGGAGGTGTGGTGAATTAGGACCCAAAAGCAGAACACGCACACAGACAGTAATCCAAGAAGCATAGTGGGTTTAATCCAGAAAAAGGCATGGCAAAAATGTAAACAAAACTTAAGAAACAATAACGAAAATAGTCCAGGTATAAAAAGAAAATGTGAAACTTAACTTGAAAAACGAGGCAGGCAAAGACATGAAAAACACTTGAGGGAAAAAACATGGAAAAAACTCTCAAGGCAAAAAATGGCTAGAGTCTACATACGAGATATTCTGGCACTGTCTGTGGCTGAGAGCAGCATTTAAAAAGGCAGCAGTGATGATCAGGAAGTGAATGCAGGTGAGCACTCACTGAACGGGGAAGCAGGCAGGAAGGAATTCCCGTCCCGGATCTGGATCGGAGCTGGCATGGAAGATCCGCAAGCTCAGGAGTGGATGTCCGGGGCGGAGCGTGACAGATCCAGTAACTATCAACGAATAATCACCTCAATAGCACCCCTACAGGATACATTTACCACTTTTATCATCATCCACAACTGTGTTAGACCGAGGGTGGTTCTAGCGGACTTGATTCAGGGACTTGTTTTAAATGACAACTGTGTAGTTACTGTCCAGAACCGGAAGTGAGTCAGCACTTGACAGCATCCATTCATTGTACATGCACTGACTGATTCTGAGTCCTGGTCTCCATGTTTTCAACACCGCATGTTCAGAGGTTAGAAAGAATAAATGCACATTTTATGACTGATTATCTTGTATCAACAACAACTCTAGCTTTGTTGGTAACATTTTGTACAGGTTAAAGTTGGTCCCACTGTCAGGGTGAAGGCACTTACGGATGTATGTGCAGGGGAGAGCGGGAGAAGCAAACTGGAAACAAAGCCAAAATGCTAGACGAGAATCGTGGTCAAAGGACAGGCAAGGGTCAGTCAATCGGTAAACTGGGCAATGCAGGCAGGACTAGAGAATGACGAGAATAATAGAAGAACAAGGGTGAAATACAAAAGAAAAGAGACAGATGGTAAAAGCTTGGTACAACAGGAATGAACACTGAACAATACTTCGCGTTGAGTGAGAATGGGAGAGGTGCTTAAGGGCTGATGAACCAAGAAACAAGTGATAGGTGTAATTAATAGACAGGTGATAGAGGGCGCTGTGGTTCTTGGGTGTTGTAGTTCTGATAAGCCATGTTAGAAGTTTGTTTAGAGCTGGCGCTCTTGACACTATTACTGACACCTATGTTAGAAAGAGAGTATTAGTGACTAATACTCTAATATAAGTCGCACAGTGCCAAACATGAATTTGGCATGGTGCCAACAAATCCATGAGGCATCAAATTAAATTACCTATAGCTGTTTTGCAAATCTATAGTAAAAGTAGTGTCATTCTTGTCCAAAAATACACTTTCGACCTAGCTGAAACATCATATATATTTTGAAGGCTTTCTGCCAAGAAAAGGGACCATTTTCGGTTGCACATACATGATTTCATGTCAGATTTACAGTAACTTCACTTGGTCTACTTTCACTTTGGTTTGTATTTCCTGCATATGGAGGCTTGGTAGTGTAATGCAGCAGGTAGAACTCAAAATCCATAATCTGAGCATCTGGTGTGGACTCTCTCTCTCATACACACACACATATATATATATATATATATATATATATATATATATATATATATATATATATATATATATATATATACACGGAGTGCAGAATTATTAGGTAAGTTGTATTTTTGAGGATTAGTTTTATTATTGAACAACAACTATGTTCTCAATCAAACAAAAAGACTCATAAATATCAAAGCTGAATATGTATGGAAGTTAGAGTGGGGTGTTTTTAGTTTTGGCCATTTTAGGAGAATATGTATGTGTTCAGGTAACTTTCACTGTGCAGAATTATTAGGCAACTTAATAAAAACCAAATGTGTAGCCATTTCACTTATTTATTTTCACCAGGTACACTGATATGACAACTCCAGATTTGCAAATAAACATATCTGACATTCAAACACAAAACAAAAACAAAATCAGTGACCAGTATAGCCACCCTTCTTCATGAGGACGCTCAAAAGCCTTCCATCCATAGATTCCGTCAATTTCTTTATCTGTTCACGACCAACATTGTGTGCAGCAGCAACCACGGCCTCCCAGACGCTGTTCAGAGAGGTGTACTGTTTTCCCTCTTTGTAGACCTCACGTTTTATAATGGACCACAGGTTCTCTATGGGGTTTAGGTTAGGTGAACAAGGGGGCCATGTCATTATTTTTTTCACCTTTCAGACCTTTACTGGCTAGCCACGCAGTGGAGTATTTGGACGCATGAGATGGAGCATTATCCTGCATGAAAATCATGTTCTTCTTGAAAGATGCTGACTTTTTCCTATACCACTGCTTGAAGGTTTCTTCCAGGAACTGGCAGTAGGTCTGGGAGTTGAGTTTGAGTCCATCCTCAACTCGAAAAGGTCCAACAAGCTCGTCTTTGATGATACCAGCCCATAGCAGTACTCCACCTCCACCTTGCTGGCGTCCGAGTCGGAGTGGAGCTCTGTGCCCATTACTGATCCAGCCACAGGCCCATTCATCTGGCCCATCAAGAGTCACTCTCATCTCATCAGACCACAGCACCTTAGAAAAATCAGTCTTAAGATATTTCTTGGCCCAGTCTTGACGTTTTATCTTGTGTGCCTTACTCAGTGGTGGTTGTTTTTCAGCCTTCCTTACCTTGGCCATGTCCCTCAGTATTGCACACCTTGTACTCTTTGACACTCCAGGAATGTTGCAACTCTGGAATATGGCAGAACTGGATGCTAATGGCTGTTTGTTAGCTTCACGCTTGATTTTCCGCAGATCATGTGCAGTTATTTTGCGCCTTTTTTTCCCCACACGCTTCTTTCGACCCTGTTGACTATTTGCAATGAAACGCTTGATTGTTCGGTGATCACGTTTCAACATCTTCGCAATTTCAAGAGTGCTGCATCCGTCTGCAAGACATCTCACAATTTTATACTTTTCAAAGTCTGTCAGATCTCTCTTCTGACCCATTTTGCCAGAGGAAAAGAGGTTGCCTAATAATTATGCACACCTGATATAGGGTGTTGATGTCATTAGACCACACCCCCTCTCATTACACAGATGCACAGCACCTGATATACTTAATTGGTAGTAGGCTTTCAAGCCTAAACAGCTTGGAGTGGGACAACATGCATTAAAAGGATGTTGTGGTCAAAATACTCACTTGCCTAATAATTCTGCACTCAGTGTATATATATATATATATATATAAATAAAATTCTCATCTCATTATCTCTAGCCGCTTTATCCTGTTCTCTAGGGTCGCAGGCAAGCTGGAGCCTATCCCAGCTGACTATGGGCGAAAGGCGGGGTACACCCTGAACAAGTCGCCAGGTCATCACAGGGAGATTATATATATATACCCCGCCTTTCACCCGTAGTCAGCTGGGATAGGCTCCAGCATGCCTGCGACCCTGTAGAACAGGATAAAGCGGCTAGAGATTATATATATATATATATATATATATATATATATATATATATATATATATAAGTTACATATTGTTATGGAACATCTGCAAAACATTATAACAGATCATATAACAATCATTTACATTATAACAGATAAACAGTTCTTCCCCAAGCCTCTCTCTTTTTCTCTCTGTCCAAGTTAGTAAGATGAAAAAAATGCAGGTTGTCAGGTTATCAAGGACCTGGAAACTATAAATTCCATAAACCTGAAACCTCTTCCACTGCTGAAAGCTTAAAAGTTACAGCGCACTAATACTGAAGATTCTTTCTAAAAATGTTAAAATGTTGCCTCCAGCTCTGAGCCTAACTCCAACCACTTCATTATTTTGAAAAATGCTAAAACGTGGGCAAGGGGTGGGGGTGAGGTGGCATAAACGCCTGTGAATGATGAGTCTCAGCATATCAGCTAATAAATATCTGGATATCAGCAAATGAACGTGGTTTCACAGATTCCCACTCAAGGGTGGGGGCTGGGGGAGATGGTTGGTTGATTGGAGGGTGTTAACATTAGACATGCACATTAGGTAAAATACCCAGCCACTGGGGTTGTACAAGGCAGTGCATACTTAGTGCCGGTCTGTAACCCGGACAGACTGGGGAGGGTTGGTTAGGCAGGGCATCCGGTGTAAAACCTATGCAAAATCAAAATATGTAGAACAGATTTGCTGTGGTGACCCCTAACAGGAACAACCAGGAGATGATGATTAACCCCAGCATTGATATGTTACATCGCTATACAGTCATACCATTTAGTTTCCAGCTCAAAACGCACATTTAAGTATGCAGGATCTTTTTAAATGAAGCTTCATGAGATCAACAATGAACCATTTTTCTAAGCACATTTGAAGCCAGATAAGTCCCTGTGTAACTTGTTGCTATAGAAATGATAGCCTATTACGACAGCATTAATGTGCTTTGAATTACAGCCAGTACTACTAGTAAAATCAATCAATATCTAACCAACCAGATTTGAGAATTCAACAGAACTATAGTATTAGAGCTAAAAATGAAGTTTACGTTGCAAAATACTCGCTATAAAGAGTTAAAGGAGCAGTGTGCAATTTTTGAGCCCTTTGCTGTCTGCAAGGAGAACTGCAAATACCTGCCATCTGTTTCTATGCCTCCGTCAAAACCATGCAAAGCTTGTGAATTGTTTTCAAAGAAATATGTGGAACCGAGCAGCTGTTCTCAAGGTCTGGGTCATAACAAAGCCCAAAATGAAGAAATGTATTTCGAAAAAAAGTATTTAGTAATCACAGTAGACATCTAACGTACCTTTGCAGTTATATGATTATTACATGTCTCGAAAGAGTTTTGGACATAAAAAGCTCAACCTTTAAGCCATTTAGTTATAAATGAAACATAAACTGACAGAATATCAGCAGCAATTCAATTTGTATATTTGATTTTTTAAAAATGTTGAGTAGTTTATTCGCGACATTATGGTTGATGTATGTTTTGTACTTATTAACACAGGCTCTGAAATTTTACACCAGCTGGCTCCCCTGATAAGATAATTAACACAAAAGCTAGCTCACACCATCTGCGTGACATTTCCATCTGGTTTACTGATACGTCTTTGTATATTATCTTTCAAAAGGGCTGGTTAGATGGCTGTGTGTGCTTACTGCGAAATGGAGCAAAACAGAACATCCCTGATAAGAACGGTCGCTTACCACTTCATGCTGCTACAGCTGAGGTCGACCTCAGGTACACAATCTCCAGCTGTGATTTTCCATAGTAAAGCATAGCTTCATAATTGATGTTCTACTCATATGGTTGACTCAGAAGTTTCTTGGAAGCCCTGATAATAATCTTTGGCTATTGTACTGTTGACACGGTTTACATAGAGATGGAAAGCTCTAAAAGAGCACACTGAAAGGTTTATCAAACATGATCATGAACATTAATATGGAGTAATATTGATATGGTTTAATATTACAAGTATTTAAAGGAACTGGTGTGGATTGATTTCAGGAACTGCCTTGGATTAATTTAGAAAACAAAGCCCACAAGAGGAAGAGAAAGTACGCTGCAGTAGTCAGAGCTGCTAGGTCAGCACATCACCGGCACCAGGCCAAGATTCATTGTGTATCTTAATGAATGTTCCCTTCCTCAAATGGGAACGCTTTCACCAGGACATATATACAGTCCCTATAGCAACCTGAGACCTTTGCTCTGCACGGCAGCATTTCCAGAAGCACTTTTCCTTTTCCATGATGGCAGGAATTGAAAAGACAGGCCTTTTAGAGCTCTGTTTAAAAACTGCAGCACTGATTTTGTGTGTTGGTGTGAGAGAACAACAATGGAAAAAAAAAACCCTTCAGCGAGACTTCCTGTTTCTCTCTGTCCATCTGGCAGCTAGTTTCCACTGTACTAGCAATTATGATAATGAGCAGTGTGTGCAGATTTATTGCAGTCTCTAGACATTTCGAGTAAACAGAAGTATTTTCAATTAGATCTCTCAACTTGGGAACGCTGTGAAAAATATGACTAATTAGCCGTATTTCAGTGTGAGCCTGATATGAACACAGAGTTAAAGCTAGACTACCTTTCAGATTTTTTAAGTGTAGGTCATAAAAATAATTTTCCCAACACCCAGTTATTTTTGTTTAATGGACTGAAAGCTATTGAATTCGAATCACAGATTTCCAATTTTATTAGTTTTTTTAATAGAACAATTAATGAATTTAGGGCCACATGACCCTAAATTCTCTGCTATTTTTTTCTTGCTTCAACATGACCCAATTCAAGATACTACATCATGCATCATGTGGTGGGCTTTCCCCATTCGCACAAGGCATTGTGTGATACAAATTTGAAACAGGAGAGAAAAATGGAGGACGCGAGTGTGCGAATGAAACGTGAAAGACCGACTAAATTAACAGAAAGCAAGAAGAAAAGACATTATGTTGCAAAGGAAAGAAAACGCAGGACCAAACGAATAAATATCGGCGGTCAGCGAGCACCTTGGTGTGATCAACTGTTCGTTTAGCGACAGAATTATGTAACTGTCAGTGCACGGTCAAGGTAAACCTGTAGATGGCAGTAATGCAACACTGTGGATGCCAGCTGCCATAAAACCCAAAAGAAGAAGAAGCAGGTAAACCTGCGCATGCACACATGGACTTCCTCTGTCTGCTTGACTGTGCGAAGCGAGCAATTTCATGCACATTATTTGCTAGGGAATCCCTTCAAATAAAATAACTTCCCAGCCACAGAATGGCCTAGGATTTTTTTTAGATATTGCAGAAATAAACATATAGCACAATGACCAAATTTCAGAGGGAACAAAATTTCACCGATTTTATGAAATCAAAAAGCTGTATAGATTTAAAATTTCAGCAAGAATATGATTTTCACTGTGTAAATATACACTATATGGCCAAAAGTTTGTGGACACTTGACAATCACATCTATTCCCAATTTAGTCCCCTATTTGCTGTTATATCATCATCCATTCTTCTGGGAAGGCTTTCCAGTAGATTTTGGAGCATGGCTGTGGGGATTTGTGTTCATTCAGCTACATTATTAAGGTCAGACACTGATGTCAGGTGGAGAGGTCTGTGGTCAATTCGTAAGGTTAGGTGTTCAGTGGGGTTGATGTTGAGGCTCTGTGCAGAACACAAGTTCTTCCACAACAACCTTGGCAAACCATGTCTTTATGGAGCTTGCTTTGTGCACAGGGGCATTGTCATGCTAGAGCATGTTTAGGCCCCCTAGTTCCAGTGAAAGGAAATGTTACAGCATACAAAGACATTCTGTACAATTGTGTGCTTCCAGCATTGTGAAGAATGGGGAAGAACCATGTATGGGTGTGATGATCAAGTTTCCACAAATTTTTGCCAACATAGTGCATATTGCGTATGACTACTGTACGTTCCTAATAGTATTATGCAATTTTGTCATTCATAGACTCATGGCTGTGTTATTGCAACAATCAACACTGTGTGAAATAAATCATCAAGACAATGAGGTGAGAAAAGTTCAAACATTGATTAATTTACCCACATGTATGGTATATGTGAAAGTGTCATTATAAATGAAAAATTGCACCCATCAGCTATATTTATGTATTTATTAGACAGAATTATTTTTTCCTTTAATACTCAGTGTGTTGCATGACTATATTCTGCCTGAACCTCTAGTCTAAAGGATGCACCATCTACATTTGTGGAAGAATCTATAGTTTTAAGTAAAGAATAAAACATTATCGGGCATGCTGTTCTAAGAAAATAATAAAATGACAGGTTTGTGTGAATGTCCTCTGAGAAAAAAACTTCACCATATCAACTATTACATTGCTGGATTTCATGTGACGCCACATCCGCCTCATTAGTTATTCAGAACTTTAGCTGGTGGTCTACCAAAGCTCAGTTGACAAAGCATTTGTACAGAGAAGGTGCATTGCTCGCATGAAAAATGCTTTATGCTTGCATTGTTTTAGGTTGTTCGAACCGATCAAACCATGAAACTGATAAAAGTTTCTTCAGGGTTCCCCGTGAACTAATAAAAAAGGGCAAACGAACACAGGATTTCACAAAAAGACATCGAAAAAGGTGGCTTTTGAACCTCTCACTGAAATTGAAGGGAGCCAAGTCGAAGCATGCTCGAGTTTGCAGTGATCACTTGGTGAAAGGTTTATGTGTCCCTCTCAGCTACGTCCTTAGTGTTTCCCAAGTACTTTTCTTGCTATGTGTTGTTGTTTTACAGGACTTTTTTTAAGTCACGAAGCGCTAAAGTCCCCAGCTGTTTCTTTGTTTACTCCTCACAAAGTCCATATGCATGAAGATCACAACAAAATTCTTACCCAGCCATACAGTTACAATGCGCCATGATCACTTCTCCATCTTGTTTAACTAAGATCCAGGTCTTTAAAGAGGTTTCTGATGATCTTTGTGAATGATTTACCTGAGAGATAAGAGCCAACACAAGTGCGAATCAAGCAAACTGTTGTTTGTTTACACTTCAACTTGCAGCGCTTCATTGTAAAGACGCGAATGAAAAGCTTAAAAAAACAACATACTTACATGGGCAAAAACAATAATAGACTGGTACCAAAATCCAGAATTGTGACACCCAAAGGCATTTTTGAGACAAAGTCGGCAAACAGTCTTATTTTGTCAATTTGGGTGTGCCGAATTCAAATCTGCAATATGCCGAGCTCTATCTGACCTCTGTTGACCTCTAGAGGTCATTGAACTTTGGGCCTGTAAACGTCTCAGCTGAACCCAGTTTCTCAGCTTTCTAAGGAATGAAATGTACTAAAATGATTAATGAAGTTAGCAAATGGCCTTGTTTGTTAAATGTTTGGGTGCTGAATTCATTTTTCATTTGTAAAACGACATATGACCTCTGATAACCTCAAGGTCATTAAGCTTGGCCTATAGACCTATGCATTTAACGGCATTTTTAAACTGACTTTACTCCCCCAAAAAGAATATGAACAGACAAAAAACAAATAGAAAGGAACAAATACAACATTAAATGCCAGTCCATGTACATGTGACTTACTTTTCATAATGAGAATGCCTAGGCGATCACCTTACATAACATTGCATTACATTTAACGGTTATTGTTTATACAAAGCTACTGAAAAAAGGACAGATTCAGCAGCATACAAAATGTGGGGGCATACAGGGTATACAGGTTAATCAGGGTTAGTATATATGAGAGTTTTTTTCTTTGTTGTTTGTTGTTTGTTTTGTTTTAAACGGGGTAAAGCCTTTACAAAAAACAAACAACAAAGAAAAAAACCTCTCATATATACTAACCCTGATTAACCTGTATACCCTGTATGCCCCCATATTTTGTATGCTGCTGAATCTGTCCTTTTTTCAGTAGCTTTGTATAAACAATAACCGCTAAATCTAATGCAATGTTATGTAAGGTGATCGCCTAGGCATTCTCATTGTGAAAAGTAAGTCACATGTACATGGACTGGCATTTAATGTTGTATTTGTTCCTTTCTATTTGTTTTTTGTCTGTTCATATTCTTTTTGGGGGAGTAAAGTCAGTTTAAAAATGCCGTTAAATGCATAGGCCTATAGGCCAAGCTTAATGACCTTGAGGTCATCAGAGGTCATATGTCGTTTTACAAATGAAAAATGAATTCAGCACCCAAACATTTAACAAACAAGGCCATTTGCTAACTTCATTAATCATTTTAGTACATTTCATTCCTTAGAAAGCTGAGAAACTGGGTTCAGCTGAAACGTTTACAGGCCCAAAGTTCAATGACCTCTAGAGGTCAACAGAGGTCAGATAGAGCTCGGCATATTGCAGATTTGAATTCGGCACACCCAAATTGACAAAATAAGACTGTTTGCTGACTTTGTCTCAAAAATGCCTTTAACTCCTTAAATAAGCACTTTTTTGAATTTTGGTACCAGTCTATAAAGGATTCATTCGGCAGCAACTTGATACCGAGGTCCTTTACCCAGCCACATACAAAAAAGTTGTAAGCCTCCATACTCTTCCACGCTTTCATCCGTTTTGCGGTGTAGAAGGACGTCTGCAACACCAGATAGTTCAAGATGTCGGGGAACTCGACTGAAGGGTAGTTTTTGAGATCGTATGACAAATCCTTCTTTCCCAGACTGTAGGGGTCGATTCCATTGCACATAGCAATCTTCTGAATATATCTAAAGCGAGCAGTGGCTTCTAGATTATGAGCATACGCTGATAAATTATCGCTAGTTGTTTGCACTACGGTGGCTGTTTTGGTTTGCTAGACCACCAGCTGTTTTACCGGAAGTGAAATCGCTAAGAAAAGTCACATGACTGAAACCCAAGAATACAGTTTTTATGTGGAGCCTCCACCATGCAAGACCCTATAGAAGCTGTTCCTATAAAAACAATCCTGTATTAGAATCAGGTTATTAATATAATAAACTGTGCTTAGTCTTGCAGCCAGCATTAATATCAGAGCTGCTGTTACAAAAAATAATTCGGCACCTTCTGGGCAATCCTATTCAAGAATTTACCAGCGCTGTGATATAAAGATACAGTATATACAGTGCCGTTAGAAAAAGTTTGTGAACCTTGTCTGTGAAGATTCTCCAGGTCATAGCAAACTGTGGGTGGTAAAAGAGAGCAACTGGACTTGCTTGAAGATTCTTGAAGACGTTTCACCTTTCATCCGAAAGGCTTCTTCAGTTCTGTCTGACTAATAGGGAGTAGACAGAACTGCAGAAGCCTTTCGGATGAGAGGTGAAACATCTTCAAGAATCTTTCCCTGATTTTCTCCCTTTTTTTGTCATGGCCACCCAATAGATAGGTCTCCCCATCACACGACTGTTTTCACCCTCCCTGGTTGGTAGTGATGACGTACTTCCTCCAAGACAAATGAAGCTGGCTGATTGCATCTTTTCGATCTGCTGCTCATGCAATGCCAGGGGCAGCATAACACACTCAAAGGAAAGTCCTGTCCACCCACGTCCAAATACATGAGCTGACAGATGCCCCTGATTAGCTAGTGTTGACAGGGGAGAGCGAGTATGCCACCTCTCCCTCCCTGAGCACACAGGTCAATTTTGCTCTCTTGAGCTCCTGGCCATAGATGGCTGTGACATCATTATGATTAACAAGCCTTAGTTTCCCGTAATGCTATTCTGGTTTTTGACATTGCTTAGTTGCTGTTTTCTGAATTCTTGAATTTTGCCGAGTTTATATTGTTTGCTAATCACCTGACCCTTGCTTGTTTTTTTTTTTTTTTTGGATTACATTTTTGCTTCACATTTTGGATTTTGCTTGCCTGCGTGCAATGAACTCAAAATTGCATTTGCATCCACCTTCAGTGTGTCAGGTATGTCAGCACCTGGGGCACTTTAGCCTGTTCACACACTCAACATGAGGAAATTAAACAGTTGATATGTCATTATGTTGGGAAAATGCCAAGAAAAGGAAGCATTGCAGCAGATATCCCTTGCACACCAATATGTTACCTAAGAACTTGTCAGGACAGGGAATAAAAGTACAAAACAAAGTCAAACCAGAAACACAGCACAATAATCAAAAGGCTTGGCAAAGTCAGACACACAGAACGGAGCATTTACTTCACAATGAATGTGTGAACTTAAATAGTTGAGCTGTGATTGTAGCTGTGATCAATAACAGGTGTGTGAACACAACTCAGGGGATTGTGAACAGAGTGGTGCATGATGGGTGTTGTAGTCTGTGGCAGTCATATTTGAAGGCTGCTTTGAATTCTGGGAAATGTAGTCCTGAGTGCAAGCAGGTGCAGACATGACACACTATGCTTTCCTGGCACTTCATTATCAAAGTCTGGTCTTCACCACGCAGGTTTATAGAAGTGTGCCATGCCTCAATCAACAGAGATTCTTGAGGACCTCAGAAAAAGTTATTGATGCTTACATTTGGCCTCCACCAGTCCATCATGAGGCAGGTGATATACAAAGGGAGGAAATTCATTACCACTGTTACTCTCCCGAGGAATGGCCAGACAATGAAAATCACTTATGCCGCTTTTCCACTACAAGCGCGGCTGAGTCAGGCTGAGCTGTGCCGTGCTGATTTGGGCTGAGTCGAGCTGAGCGGGGCTATTGGAGTTGCATTTCGACTACAACCGCACTGAACCGTGCTGGCTGGAAGTGGGTGGACGCATTGGGTGGAGTTAGCGAAAGTGGGTGGACGTCACGTGATGTCGTTAAGCGGCGCAAACAGTGACATCAGTGATCTTTTAAGCGGTAATCTCACGACCCGGATAGTAAACAATAAACATGGAGGACATGGAGTCGTTAGTGTTGCTGGTCTTGGTGCTGTGGCTTGTTGTCACCGACAACGCCAACAGATACTGGCAAGAGCATATAGATGAGGCGAGGCGCATAAGGCTTCAGAAATTCTCGTAATTCGTAATTATTCTTCTTCCGGGTTTACGGTGTTTACAGATCCCAGCGTGCTCGCGGGGCGTGTGTGGGCATGTGAGGACACTCCTCCTCACCAATCAGTGCACAGGGGAGTGTCTGCTCACGCCCCCAGCCTCACTCAGCTCGGTTTGGCTCGCTTCAGCCCCACTCCAAAACCGTGCAAGTTTTGGGTGCTAAGCAGGGCTGAAGCGAGCTGAGTCGTGCTGCTCTGAGGTAGTCGAAACGCGAGCCGTGTCGGGCTGAAGTGAGCTGAAGTGAGCTGAAAAAGGGTAGTGGAAAAGGGCCATTAAAGAGAAAATTCCTCCAACATGTTGTGTAGGACTGATCATTTACCAGAAACATTTGGTGGACATTATGGCTGCTAAAGGGAGTCACACCAGTTACTGAAAGCAAAGTTTCACATATTTTTTCTAACAAAGATATTTAACATTGAATCACTTTTGCTCAATAATCAAATGTAAAAACTATAATGTTTTGATCATTTGCTTCATTTGGTTCTTTTTACCTAGTTTGAGATGAAGATCTTATCACCTTTCAGGTCAAATTTATGCAGAAATCCAGAAAATCGTAAAGGGCTCACAAACTTTTGAGTGGCACTATATATAGATAGAGTCAAGCTAAAAAAAAGACCTTGTCTTCTGTTAGCATTCATCTCATTACTCTTACTCATTCACACGACAAAGACTGAATGTGAGTGTGATTCATGCTCACAACTTAACAACATTTAAGTCCTCTGCTAAAATCCCAGACATGACTCACCGTTGGTTCTGGTTTCACACACAGAGACGTTTAGATGCCACTGAAAAAAATAGAGTGGCACGCTCTCAGTCTCTCAGTTCCATGTAACTGTAGTGTGTATTTTATGTTCGCTGAGCGCCAAGGGCATAGTTTTACACACAGAGAACACCAGAGAGGATACGCCAAGTACTAAATCTCTCTTGGAGTAGGACAATAAAGAGATTTTTATGCATTAACAGATCATGTCTTAAAAAACAATATCTACAGAGCATCAAGACATTAACTTGATAAAACTCAAATGGAAACACATTGAATGCATTACACTTGTGTTGTGTCTTTAACAATCTGGCAGATTTTCTAACTGTTTCCATGCACTGTCTTATATTGAGTACCTGAGTTGCTTTACAGTTTATCATGAGCGTATTAAAAAATACATTACTGCTTTTGTCCTGATAGGGCATGACAGCGCTTCACTGGGCATCCTTCCATAACCGCCCGGAGCATGTACAGGCCCTGCTTCAAAAAGGGGCAGATCCGACACTGGTTGATAAAGACTTTAAAACTGCACTTCACTGGGCTGTGCAGGTAGGAAAGTTACACTGATTTCCTGTCAGATAACTGTATGAACTGTTGACTCATGCGCCAGTGTGTACCTAAAACATAGCCAAACTTGCTCTTCTACTAACCACTGTAAAACATTTCAGCTTTGTTTAGTTATGTCCACTTACTTTTTCTCTTTAACTCAATGAGCTCTGAAAAGTGTTTTAATTTGAACTAATCTGTGCAAGTTTTCAAAGGTTAGACTTGAATTACTTAGCTGTCTTGACTAATTAAGACTTTTTCTGAGTTGAAGCAAAGATAATCGTCAAATTTAGTTAACCTGCATTTTCAAGGCAGCAGGTGAACTTGCATTTCCAAGTTAAACCAATTTAAAATGTTTTACAGTGTAGACAAAGCAAGGCATGAATCCAAAAAAAGGTATTACAGAGAAAATTTAGTGACATTCCCTCTTTTCCCTTGCACAAGACAAAGCACTTCAACAGAAAACATCATGAATGATCACGTACTGTGAATCACACCCAGTCATGTTCAGTTTCATTTTCACATCAACTGTCCGTACAATTTTCTGACTTGAGTCTTTTGTACTCAGCTATGTTACAAATAAGGACTTTCAGGAAAGAACCTGTAAGCAGTTACATGAACAAGAAAAGTTAGAAAAATAAAACAATTGCTATAACTATCCAGTCAGCTACTTAGTTAACGTGAGTAATATCAGAGTTTATTCTGTCCACATTCACTTGATATGAGCAATTGCGCCTCTGATTGGCGACTCTACTACTAGAATATCAGCTCATATACTTTGGGTAGAGAAAAACAAAATGGCGGAGCATGTTGCTGAACCAACCAAGGATGAAATAAAAATGCTACTTGAAAACAAAACCCCCAAAAATAAAAAAAAAGCAATAAAATATGGAACAAAAGTATTTCATGGTAAGAACGTATCTTTTTTTACTTTTCAATAATAATACTAATAATACTAATAATAATAATAATTATTATTATTATAGCATTTTTCACAAATTGCTCCTGTCATTTTGCTGGTTTGATTCCATTTTAAGCAGAAATTATTTTGCTGGATGTTTTGCATAAAGTTTTTATTTATCAAATTTGCAAAAAATAAAAATAAAAATGCTCTGTTTCTCAAAATCCAGTGAATGTGGATAGAATAAAACAATTATTCCACTCAGTCTCATTGTACATGGCTTATATCCAACTCGGTACTATGCGCCTCATTGGCTATCAGCTTGTACGACTCAATTTCATGGAATAATTGTTAAATATTGCCCATCACTAGTTAAATCATTTAAAGGCCCTTTATGCCTAAAATATGCCATTATTTTAGAATTATTTGAATCTCAGGGCTTTCCATGTTGTAAATTGTATTCATTTAAAAATCTGTGTGTGTGTGTGTGTGTGTGTGTGTGTGTGTGTGTGTGCGCGCGCGTGTGCTACCCTACTGGGGCCCATGTCAGGGCTGCACTGTGGATTTATGAGGCACACAGACTTCGTGTTAATCTCCAACAGACCATCATTAATTTAACACAAAACCCCCCTCCCACTCAACCAATAACCTGAGATTCCAATATCAGCTAATAAAGCTGGTGTCATATTAACCCTCTGGAGTCTAATGCCGCTTTTCCACTACCAACGGGGCTGAGTCGGGCTGAGCCGTGCCGTGCTGAGTTGGGCTGAGTCGAGCTGAGCGGGGCTATTGGAGTTGCATTTCGACTACCACCGCGCTGAACCGTGCTGGCTGGAAGTGGGTGGACACATTGGGTGGAGTTAGCGAAAGTGGGTGGACGTCACGTGATGTCGTTAAGCGGTGCAAACAGTGAGATCAGTGATCTTTTAAGCGGTAGTCTCACGACCCGGATAGTAAACAATAAACATGGAGGACATGGAGTCGTTAGTGTTGCTGGTCTTGGTGCTGTGGCTTGTTGTCACCGACAACGCCAACAGATACTGGCAAGAGCGTATAGATGAGGCGAGGCGCATAAGGCTTCAGAAATTCTCGTAATTCGTAATTATTCTTCTTCCGGGTTTACGGTGTTTACAGATCCCAGCGTGCTCGCGGGGCGTGTGTGGGCATGTGAGGATACTCCTCCTCACCAATCAGTGCACAGGGGAGTGTCTGCTCACGCCCCCAGCCTCACTCAGCTCGGTTTGGCTCGCTTCAGCCCCACTCCAAAACCGTGCGAGTTTTGGGTGCTAAGCAGGGCTGAAGCGAGCTGAGTCGTGCTGTTTTGAGATAGTCGAAACGCGAGCCGTGTCGGGCTGAAGTGAGCTGAAAAAGGGTAGTGGAAAAGGGCCATTAGTGCCCGCCGGTGGGCAATTTAACACTTCTCCAAAAACACATCTGTAACCCTGTGAGTTTTTGTCATTCAAACATATAAGTGACACCATTAAAAACCTTGAAACTTCTAGTTTTCAAATATATATATATATATATATATATATATATATATATATATATGAAATAAATTATATAGCTGGCCCTTTTTAAAGAGAGTGAAAAGAAATCTTTGGATTTTCTGTACTGTCTGACTGCAGCAGCCCCCGAGGCCACGCCTATCGCTATTCACATGTAAAGTACCCGGTGCTTGAGTGGCTATTCAGAGGTGAGAGCACGCCCCATTCAGCCAGAAGGCAAAGGCAATGTCCTGCCAGAGCACATGGAAAGTGACAGGGGGGTGGGGGCCATCAGAGGTGTTTCACGCCCATCTAATTAGTATTCAACTAACAGAGACACTGGCTTGACATACAATTACTTTTTTACATTTTGTATGGAAACAACAAAACATTTCTAAATGCTCTTTTTACTTTTATGCAGCCAACACTTTTGTTTACAAGGTTCAAACTTCAAAAGTCTTGGCTAGATATATTTATTGTGTGTTTTCTTGCACTGTTTGAAGACCTCTAAAACCTGTTTTTTGTACAGTTGTGTTTACACTCAGTTTAAATAAAACGTGTTTGTATTACATTCACTTTACTTTCATATTATTTTTTGTTAGGCTTTTCAGAATACAACCATATGTGCCACTTTTGCATAGATGTTTACAGTTAGTTGAAATACTTGAAAATGTCAGGGTGTTGCAAACAGCCTCAAAGTCTCTGAAAGGCCTTAGACTCCAGAGGGTTAAAAAAAACCAACTTCATTTGGCTACAAAAAGTAAAATGAGGTTTTTTTTTTTTGTTTACCCTTTTGGCAGAGTGGTAGCAGATTTATGTGCTCACTTATTCTTGACCATCACCTTGGTTCCACCGTCATAAACTACGATGACGAGAATGGTAAAACCTGCGTTCACATTGCCGCTGCAGCAGGTTACAGTGACATCATCTACGAGCTTGCACGTGTCCCTGAAACCAATCTACAGGCTCTAGATGTGGATGAGCGGTAAGACAGTGGTACATTTTCATGTGTTCACTTTACCTCAACTGCTCAATATGTCTTATGACTTCCTTTGTCTTTCTCAACTTCCTCCAAAATCCATAATATACAGTGCCCTCCATGATTATTGGCACCTGTAAAGATTAGTAAAAAGGGATAGAAAAAAATCCACCTTCTGGTGAAGCAGCTTCATCTCACACTGAAAAAATTAGAAAAATATAACCTTTAATTGAAATAAATTTATTCAGAGAAAAACAAATCCCTCATTAAGAAATAATTATTTTTAACAAAAACACAACAACTATTCTTGGATTGTTTTCTTGCAATTTATTAGGTTTTTTTCTGATTTCATTTGGCTTAATTTAAACATAACCATTGTTGGGGTTCAACCCAGCAAGAGACCCCGATTCCTTCGTGGGCCCCCCTCGGATCTGAGGACGAATGATCAGGTCGAGAGAAACAGACAAGGGAACACCAGAGAGTTCACATGCCAGTTTATTCGCACAGTCACTTCGTCAAAATGGAAACATTCTTGGAAACATCTTATAGTATCTCTGTGTTTATGTTTTGTCTTCATGTGTGTGTGTGTGTGTAATGGGTGTAGAAGTGGGTAATTATCTTGAATCAATCATAATATAAAAACATATTTCTGATGACAGTAAGGTACAGATAGACATCAGAGTCTCGGCTTATGGTCAATATTATGGTTAGAGCATGGAATGTCTAAACACAGAATGTCTAGTCTACGGAGTCTATTCAGAGAAGGTCAAAGACATTAGTTTGCACAGAAAGGATCTAATAATTTTACATAATTTCTTAACACATGAATGTGTGTTAAGTCAGTAAATTACATCTTGATTTCATCAACATAAGCAAAATAACAAATAATATGTCTTTAATAATGCTAAAACAAAGAATGTTATAAGAAAATAAACATAAAAAATAAGAACAACTTAAACATAAGAACAATGAGAATATGTCTGAAAGAGAGAGAACAATTAAACAACTAACAGGATTAAACTCATAACTAAATTAGGTTAATGCTTTTAAACTAAAAATCCTTAGAATCATAAGATCTTAACTATAATTATAATGTCATTATGAACCTAATCTAAAACTATAAAACTAACATTAATCACGGAATGCATTCATTAATTACGGGATCCAAATCACTACCATAGTATATTTCAAGCTTTTAAGAAGCTATAAACCTAAGTTTCAATTAAACATGAATTAACATAAACATGAACCTTAATTCTACCATTTCAGAGTGTGTGTGGGTCGATCTGACACCAAAACAGACCTTGGTGAATCTTTCAGACACCTCTCTGAATGAAAAAATAAACATTTTGTTTATTTTTTGACATGAATGAACACACATTCATATAAAAAAATAAACAAAATGTTCCCAAACAATGTCCAGCCGAGACAGAAGGTCATTTTTAACTGAACCTTAAGTTTAACTGAACCTTAAGTTAATCCTTAATTTTGTCACCATTTTAATAAATTACTGCCTTCTGGGTCAAGAACAATACTTATATAAACCTAACAACCATTCATTTCAACCCAGCCAGCCACTGGTCTTTCATAGTCAGTTAAGACTGTATCCTGTATATAGAATGTCAGCAGATGTGAGTCAGTCCATGATCAACAGCTCTTATGTTTCCAAGTCATGGAAAATGTCTTGAAAAAGGATTGGCGAATTATGTCCTAAAAAGAGTGGATTCCCAAAATAGATTCAAGCAAGTAAAATTGGTAATTTATTACAAGGTAATGTGTGAATATAACATAATTAGTGGCTCACATAAATGTTTATTTTATTTATTGCTCTTTCTGCAAAACCTGTATTAGGACGCCTCTGCACTGGGCAGCTGCAGCAGGAAAGGAGGAGTGTGTGCAAGCTTTGTTACAGCTGGGTGTAGAGCCTGGGCCAAGAGACATCAATGAAAACACGCCACTGACCTACGCCATGTACTGCGGCCACACTGCCTGCATCAAACTGCTTTCAGCTGACAGCAGGTTAGAGTATCTATTTAAAAGGTACACGTCAAATGACCTTCCAAAAATAAGTACCTTAAAGGAACAGTCCACCGTATTTCCATAATGAAATATGCTCTTATCTGAATTGAGACGAGCTGCTCCGTACCTATCCGAGCTTTGCGCGACCTCCCAGTCAGTCAGACGCAGTCAGACGCGCTGTCACTCCTGTTAGCAATGTAGCTAGGCTCAGTATGGCCAACGGTATTTTTTGGGGCTGTAGTTAGATGCGACCAAACTCTTCCGCGTTTTTCCTGTTTACATAGGTTTATATGACCAGTGATATGAAACAAGTTCAGTTACACAAATTGAAACGTAGCAATTTTCTATGCTATGGAAAGTCCGCACTATAATGACAGGCGTACTAACACCTTCTGCGCGCTTCGGCAGCGCATTGATACGGAGCTCAGATATCAGTGCGCTGCCGAAGCGCGCAGAAGGTGTTAGTACGCCTGTCATTATAGTGCGGACTTTCCATAGCATAGAAAATCGCTACGTTTCAATTTGTGTAACTGAACTTGTTTCATATCACTGGTCATATAAACCTATGTAAACAGGAAAAACGTGGAAGAGTTTGGTCGCATCTAACTACAGCCCCAAAAAATACCGTTGGCCATACTGAGCCTAGCTACATTGCTAACAGGAGTGACAGCGCATCTGACTGCGTCTGACTGACTGGGAGGTCGCGCAAAGCTCGGATAGGTACGGAGCAGCTCGTCTCAATTCAGATAAGAGCATATTTCATTATGGAAATACGGTGGACTGTTCCTTTAAAGGGGACATATTATGGAAAACTCACTTTTTCAGTGCTTGTGCACATACATTTGGGTATCTGGAGTGTCTACCAACCCACAAACTCTGTCATTAGCATTACGCCGCCCCTCATCTGTGTATCTCCACTCATAGCTTGAGAACTGCCTTTGTGAATGAATATTCATATAGAAAGTGCTACCTTTTTGGCTAGCAGAAAAGGGGGTGGGGTGAGCAGTGGTTCATTATCATTTAAAGGAACAGGCGCTCAAATCAGCCATTTTGAACAGGGCTGTTTAGACAGGGGGAGAAGGGAGCTGTGGTGCTTTATGCTTGTGGTAATTTGACCAAAACATGTCACAGACATTTCATTAAGACCTCAGGGAACTGTGTGAACTTGTGGAAAGGGGTTATAATGTCACCTTTAATGCATGATCAGTAGTTCATGTGTTCACTATAAATGCATTAATTGTATAATTTCTATAATTATCTATAACTTCAATCATGCCAGTTCGAGTAAATTTGTTTAGTATTTTGCAGCATGTTGAGTGGTTTAAGAGCTAGTGATGGCCAGGCAGAATTACATTTGCCCTGTTCAAAAAGGGAAACACAGCTGCTCCACTCACAAAGTGGAACAAAGGCACACCACCCAAAAAGTGGTGAAGTGAAAATAAAATGCACATGATGTGGAAAGTACCACTGGGCTGCATAGCAGTGAGACAGATAGCTATGATAAACTGAAATGATGAGGGTGGCTCTTTTTGTATTACATTCATATATGTTTTACATCCAGAAAAAGAAACTTAAACAGTTTTGAGTTAACTGACAGTGATGGTGTCTTGGTGATACATTGCTTGTAAAAGTTTTATAACCTGCAATGTTCGTAAGCCTCAACTGTGCTTGCAGTGGCAGTAATTAAAGCTTTGGGTTACTGGGCTGCTCACCGTTGGACCCTTGAGCAAGACATTTAACCTTTAATTGCTTAGTTGTATCCAGTTTCAATTTTAAGCCAGTTTGGATAAAACTAAGTACAACCCCATTTCCAAAAAAGTTGGTACATTATTGTGGCAGCGAGGGCGTGGTCAAGCGTCGGTCTGTGGATGGAGGGCGGAGTCAGGGAAGGTAAGTGGCGGAATCACTGCACCTGACGGGAATTAACCTGTGTTTGTTTGTGTGTCTTCCCCAGTGACCATGCCCTATAAGAGGAGAGGGAGCGCGGAGGGAGGGGGCTACTCCCGACTAGGGCTGCACGATATCAGAAAAATATGCGATATTCGATAACATGACTGAATATCTTGATATCGATATGTATCACGATAATTAATGTTTTTCTTACCTCTACTCGCCGTTCTGCCCTGTATCTAGCATTTAAAAAAAAAACACCCAATGCATCGCTTCCATTCCAACATTATTTTTTTATTGGAAAAACATGGCTACACCTGCAATGGTGTCCATCAATCATCTTTAAATCTCTTAATTTTTGTGAGCGCAGCAGAAAATGTCTTAAGTTGAAGTAAACAAAAAACTGAAAACTACATTACATTAACATAAAGCATTCAAAATGGCAATTTCAGCGGCTCCCGGGAGATGAAGGTGAGCGACACAGATTCACCATAAACTCAAACACAATCTGTTAATAACACATGCAGGTGAGAGAGCAGTGGTGTGTGTGTGTGTGAGAGAGAGAGAGAGAGAGAGAGAGCGGTAGTGTGTGAGAGTGAGCGAGCGGTAGTGTGTGTGTGTGTGTGTGTGTGTGAGAGAGAGTGAGAGTGGTAGTGTGTGCGAGTGAGCGAGCGGTAGTGTGTGTGAGAGAGTGAGAGGTAGTGTGTGTGTGAGAGAGTGAGAGAGAGTGCGGTTTTATGTTTTTATGCTTCTGTACAGCAGTGTTTGTCCCAGTGAGCCGCCCCACCACTGTTTTACAGGTACATGTCTTGCAAAGTGCAAAGTACCTGAGTTTGCAGTACATCACCCCTCCTGAATCCAAAGTACTTCCAAATAGCAGACGTGCATTTTTTTTTTTTTTTTGGAAACCAGTTCCTCCTCACACAAGTTTGTCTCACCACACTTGCTTCCGCCATCACCACGAGGCTTTTACTTGTTTTGCAATAGGGGGCGGAGTTATCCCGCGGCACTTGTTGACATTCAAATGTGATTGGACGGCACAGAAAAATGTGCCTTTTATCGAAATTTAAGTAATTTATGCGGTATGTGTATCGCAAACTATGATATCGCGATATCGATACTTTTTCGATATATTGTGCAGCCCTACTCCCGACCTGGATACCTGTGTGTGTGTGTGTGTGTGTGTGTATAGTTAAAAGCTGAAAAGCTACAATAAACGAGTTTTGAGAACTCAGTTCTGGCCTGCCGTGCTTCTGTGCTCCACCCACCTAGAACACTTGCTACAGTGGTGCCGAAACCCGGGACGGAGCGCAGGAGAGAACAGCCCCATGGAGTCCTCCCCCTTCAGGGACCTGATCCATGCCCTCGCCACGGCCCAACAGAGCCAGCACCAGGCGCTGGTCACCCTCCAGGAAGAACAGGAGCAAAGGTTCGAGGCCCTGGTGCTGGTGCAGCGGGAAGATCGCCAGGCGTTCTGGCACCTACTCGCGTCGGCGGGGTCCACCACCTCCACGGGCCCTTCCCACCTCACCCTGACGAAGATGGGCCCGCATGATGACCCCGAGGCCTTCCTTGCTCTCTTTGAGCAGGCAGCAAAGGCGTGGGGTTGGCCAGTGGAACAACGCGCGGCACGCCTCCTCCCCCTGCTCACGGGCGAGGCACAGCTGGCCGCGCTACAGCTCCCCGCTGACAGCCGGCTGGTCTACGCGGACCTCCGCAGGGCCGTCCTCCAGCGCGTGGGTTGCACTCCGGAGCAGCAGCGGCAGCACTTCCACGTGCTGCGCCTGGAGGAGGTCGGCCGGCCGTTCGCGTTTGGCCAGCAACACCGGGACGCCTGCCGCCGGTGGCTGAGGGCCGACAACTGCGACACTGAGGAGATCATCGATCTGGTGGCGCTGGAGCAATTCGTCGCTCGACTTCCAGAAGGAACCGCGGAGTGGGTCCAGTGCCATCGCCCGGCATCGCTGGATCAGGCCATTGAGCTGGCGGAGGACCATATGGCGGCCGTTCCAAGGGCAGGACAGCGTGTCTCCCCTTCTCCGCTCCCCTCTCCCTCTCTCTCCTCTTCTGTTCCTCTCCCTCGCCCCATTCCCCCACTGCAGAGGCGGGGGCCGGCTCCACCCCAGCCGGCCTGCCGCACCCGCGGTGTCCTACCGTTTCCTACTTCTGTGTCTGTGTATTCCCCCCCTAAGGTGAGTGATATCCGGAACACCGGTGTAGAGAGAGAGCCCAGGCCGGTGTGCTGGCGCTGCAGGGAGCCGGGGCACCTCCAGCATCAGTGCTCGGCGATGGAGGTGGGCATGGTGGTCCGGATCTCCGACGCACCAGGAACCACCCTTGATCAGGCCGGAGCGTATCGCATACCGGTGAGTATCCAAGGGGATACATATCAGGCTTTGATGGATTCCGCCTGTAATCAGACCTCAATCCACCAAAGCCTGATGCAAAACGATAGTCTGGCTAACGCGACTTCAAAGCTCTGCGAGCATTTGGTCTGGTAAAGATATTAAGCCCAACCGTTTCCCAAAGTGCGTGGTTGACCCGCCTCCCTGAAATGCCTCAGTTTGCTACTGGTCGAAGCCAGAAAAGGCTGTGACGAAGCTTAAACCAATCATATCACTCTTTCCTCTGACGTATGTGATGCGACGGGGCTAACTGGTAGATTAAACTCTTACTGAAGCCGGTCGGGAGCAAGGCGAAAACGTCCTTCCTTTCAATAAATACCTCCAGGGCTGCTCTTTGCTCCATTTTCAATGAGAACTTCCCGTTCAATGCTTTCAATACAGCATCTACCACTGTGTCAAAGGCTTGCCGCTGCTCCATGTTCGTAATGTTTCTAGTGAATGAAGCACTTCCGGCATAGATTCTGTAAACAATCTATGGCTTCCAGTCGCAGTTCTACTACGTCAGTGCCTTGAACACGCCTCTACCCAGGGCCGTTGGAGATGCTCAAAGTTGATTGGCTCCCGATTTTTCGGGAGCTTGGAAGAGCTGTAGATAGCTTGCCTTGCCAGACTAAGCTCGTAACAGGCCCTCGTGTTGCGTCATACTTAGGATGGGCGGGCCCAGGCTAGCAAAACGAGGTATTGGGGAGAGCACAATTGGTGAAGGTGTTGTGTGTGCACGGAGATGTTCACAACTATCCTTTAGTGTCGGTCCACATTCTGTTTCGAGGGGAGAAATTTAGAGTTCAGTTGGCGGTTAATCCTCACCTCACCCACTCTATAATTTTGGGAACTGATTGGCCGGGATTTTGGGATTTACTGACGCACTTAGTGAAGAGTGGGTCCTGCCGTAGTTTAGCGGGGGGAGGTCCCGGAGTGGCGTTGGTGGGAGCAGCTGTCACAGAGCCATCTACATCATCACCACGTCAGAGTGAGGAGCAGCAGGCTCCTCCTCCCTCTCTCGGGGAATCCCTCGCGGATTTTCCGTTAGAGTAATCGCGTGACGAGTCTCTACGGCATGCGTTTGACTAAGTGAGAGTAATTGATGGTCAAACGCTCCAGCCAAACGCCACCCCGTCCTTCCCCTATTTTTCCATTATTAAGGATAGGTTATACCAAGTGACGCAGGACACTCAAACTCAGGAACAAATAACCCAACTTTTGATCCCAAAGAGCCGCCGGGAATTGGTATTCCAGGCGGCTCACTTTAATCCCATGGCTGGACACTTAGGGCAGGATAAGACACTAGCCCGAATAATGGCCTGGTTCTATTGGCCAGGGATTCGCGGCGATGTCCATAGGTGGTGTACGGCATGCCGCGAATGCCAGTTAGTAAATCCAGCGGCCATCCCAAAAGCGCCTTTGCGCCCTCTACCATTAATCGAGACCCCGTTCGAAAGAATTGGGATGGATCTCGTCGGGCCATTAGATCGGTCAACACGAGGGTATTGCTTTATTTTAGTTCTGGTGGACTATGCAACGCGATATCCGGAAGCGGTGCCGCTCCGCAATATCTCCGCACGTAGTATTGCGGAAGTGCTCTTCCACGTTATCTCCCAAGTCGGAATCCCCAAAGAGATTCTGACTGATCAAGGCACTACGTTCATGTCACGCACACTGCGCGAACTGTATGGGTTATTGGGAATCAAGCTGATCCGCACCAGCATCTATCACCCACAAATGGACGGCTTAGTCGAACGGTTTAATCGCAAGCTCAAAAACATAATTAAAAAATTTGTAAGCGAGGACGCACGTAACTGGGATAAATGGCTCGTTTATTGTAGCTTTTCAGCTTTTAACTATACACGCACGCACACACACACACACAGGTATCCAGGTCGGGAGTAGCCCCCTCCCTACGCGCTCCCTCTCCTCTTATAGGGCACGGTCACTGGGGAAGACACACAACCACAGGTTAATTCCCATCAGGTGCAGTGATTCTGCCACTTACCTTCCCTGACTCCACCCTCCATTCACAGACCGACGCTTGACCACGCCCCCGCTGCCACATACCCCCACCACCCAACTCAGGCCGGGCAGCCGTCCGGCCAGCAGCCGACTCCCCCCCCTTGACGAGAGAGGAAGTCCGCCACAACCATCTGCACCCCTGGCCTGTGGACCACCTCGAACTTAAACGGCTGGAGTGCCAGATACCAACGGGTGATCCGCACGTTGGCATCCTTCATGCAGTGGAGCCACTGCAGGGGCGCGTGGTCCGACACTGGATTTGACAAAGGGATATTGGCAGATCCCCTTGACTCCACTATCCCGAGAGAAAACGGCCTTTTCCACACCGTTTGGCTTACACCAGTTCGTCACACTTCCGTTTGGGGCGCCCGCTACGTTCCAGCGGCTTATGGATAGGGTCCTCCGCCCCCACACCACCTATGTGGCCGCATACTTGGATGACATTATTATTTATAGTAATGACTGGCCGCGGCACCTAAAACACCTGAGGGCCGTCCTGGGGTCGCTGAGACGAGCGGGGCTCACAGCCAGCCCGAAGAAGTGTGCGATTGGGCAGGTGGAAGTACGGTATCTGGGCTTCCACTTGGGCAATGGGCAGGTGCATCCCCAAATCAATAAGACAGCAGTGATTGCGGCGTGCCCGAGGCCCAAGACCAAAAAGGGGGTGAGGCAGTTCCTGGGGCTGGCTGGCTATTATCGTAGGTTTATACCTAATTATTCGGACGTCACCAGCCCGCTGACTGATCTCACTAAAAAGGGGGCACCAGATCCGGTCCAGTGGACGGAGCAATGCCAGAAGGCTTTCTCTAAGGTAAAGGCTGCACTGTGTGGGGGGCCACTGTTACACTCCCCTGACTTTTCTCTCCCCTTTGTTTTACAGACTGACGCATCAGACAGAGGGCTGGGGGCTGTTCTGTCCCAGGAGGTGGAGGGGGAGGACCTTCCAGTGCTGTACATCAGCCGCAAGCTGTCGGTGCGCGAGGGCAGGTACAGCACCATAGAGAAGGAATGCCTCGCCATCAAGTGGGTGGTTCTCGCCCTCCGCTACTATCTGCTGGGGCGCCCTTTCATCCTCTGGTCGGACCACACACCCCTGCAGTGGCTCCACCGCATGAAGGATGCCAACGTGCAGATCACCCGTTGGTATCTGGCACTCCAGCCGTTTAAGTTCAAGGTGGTCCACAGGCCAGGGGCGCAGATGGTTGTGGCGGACTTCCTCTCCCGTTGGGGGGGGGGGGTTGGCTGCAGGCCGGACAGCTGCCCGGCCTGAGTCGGGCGGTGGGGGTATGTGGCAGTGGGGGCGTGGTCAAGCGTCGGTCTGTGACAGGAGGGCGGAGTCAGGGAAGGTAAGTGGCGGAATCACTGCACCTGACGGGAATCACGGTCTTCCCCAGTGACCGTGCCCTATAAGAGGAGAGGGAGTGCGGAGGGAGGGGGCTACTCCTGACCTGGATACCTGTGTGTGTGTGTGTGTGTGTGTGTGTGTGTGTGTGTGTGTGTGTGCGTGCGCATGCATGTATAGTTAAAAGCTGAAAAGCTACAAACCCGATTCCAAAAAAGTTGGGACAAAGTACAAATTGTAAATAAAAATGGAATGCAATGATGTGGAAGTAGCCCTGTGATGACCTGGCGACTTGTCCAGGGTGTACCCCGCCTTTCGCCCGAAGTCAGCTGGGATAGGCTCCAGCTTGCCTGCGACCCTGTAGAAGGATAAAGCGGCTAGAGATAATGAGATGAGATGAGATGAGATGACAACAACACATCTCAAAAAAGTTGGGACAAGGCCATGTTTACCACTGTGAGACATCCCCTTTTCTCTTTACAACAGTCTGTAAACATCTGGGGACTGAGGAGACAAGTTGCTCAAGTTTAGGGATAGGAATGTTAATCCATTCTTGTCTAATGTAGGATTCTAGTTGCTCATCTGTCTTAGGTCTTTTTTGTCATATCTTCCGTTTTATGATGCGCCAAATGTTTTCTATGGGTGAAAGATCTGGACTGCAGGCTGGCCAGTTCAGTACCCAGACCCTTCTTCTACGCAGCCATGATGCTGTAATTGATGCAGTATGTGGTTTGGCCTTGTCATGTTGGAAAATGCAAGGTCTTCCCTGAAAGAGACGTCGTCTGGATGGGAGCATATGTTGCTCTAGAACCTGGATATACCTTTCAGCATTGATGGTGTCTTTCCAGATGTGTAAGCTGCCCATGTCACACGCACTAATGCAACCCCATACCATCAGAGATGCAGGCTTTTGAACTGAGTGCTGATAACAACTTGGGTCGTCCTTCTCCTCTTTAGTCCTAATGACACGGCGTCCCTGATTTCCATAAAGAACTTCAAATTTTGATTCGTCTGACCACAGAACAGTTTTCCACTTTGCCACAGTCCATTTTAAATGAGCCTTGGCCCAGAGAAGACGTCTGCGCTTCTGGATCATGTTTAGATATGGCTTCTTCTTTGAATTACAGAGTTTTAGTTGGCAACGGCGGATGGCACGGTGAATTGTGTTCACAGATAATGTTCTCTGGAAATATTCCTGAGCCCATTTTGTGATTTCCAATACAGAAACATGCCTGTATGTGATGCAGTGCCGTCTAAGGGCCCGAAGATCACGGGCACCCAGTATGGTTTTCCGGCCTTGACCCTTACGCACAGAGATTCTTCCAGATTCTCTGAATCTTTTGATGATATTATGCACTGGAGATGATGATATGTTCAAACTCTTTGCAATTTTACACCGTCGAACTCCTTTCTGATATTGCTCCACTATTTGTCAGCGCAGAATTAGGGGGATTGGTGATCCTATTCCCATCTTTACTTCTGAGAGCCGCTGCCACTCCAAGATGCTCTTTTTATACCCAGTCATGTTAATGACCTATTGCCAGTTGACCTAATGAGTTGCAATTTGGTCCTCCAGCTGTTCCTTTTTTGTCCCTTTAACTTTTCCAGCCTCTTATTGCCCCTGTCCCAACTTTTTTGAGATGTGTTGCTGTCATGAAATTTCAAATGAGCCAATATTTGGCATGAAATTTCAAAATGTCTCACTTTTGACATTTGATATGTTGTCTATGTTCTATTGTGAATACAATATCAGTTTTTGAGATTTGCAAATTATTGCATTCCGTTTTTATTCATAATTTGTACTTTGTCCCAACTTTTTTGGAATTGGGGTTGTACAATAAACGAGTTTTGAGAACTCAGTTCTGGCCTGCCGTGCTTCTGTGCTCCACCCACCTAGAACACTTGCTACAATTATATTTAAAATGTAAATAAAAACATAATGTGGTGATTTGCAAATAATGGAAACCCTATATTTAATTGAAAATAGCACAAAGACAACATATCAGATGTTCAAACTGAGAAATGTTATTGTTGTAGGGGAAAAAAATATGCTCATTTTGAATTTGATGCCAGCAACATGTTTCAAAAAAGTTGGGACAGGGGCATGTTTACCACTGTGTTTCATCACCTCCACTTTTAACAACACTCTGTAAATGTTTGGGAACTGAGGAGACCAACTAATGTAGTTTTGAAGTGAATGTTGATCCATTCTTGCCTGATATACAATTTCAGTTGCTCAGCAGTTCAGGGTCTCCTTTTTTGTATTTTGCCCTTCATAAAATGCACCAAATGTTTTCCATGGGAGACAGGTCTGGACTGCAGTCAGATCAGTTTAGCACCAGCACTCTTTTACTACAGAACACTGGAGTTGTAATTTGTGCAGAAAGCGGTTTGGCATTGCCTTGCTGAAATAGACAATGCCTTCCCTGAAAAAAAGATGTCATCTGGATGGCAGCATGTTGCTCCAAAACCTGTATATATCATTCAATATTAATGATGGCTTCCCAGATGTACAAGCTACCCATGTCATGTGCACTAATGCACCCTCACACCATCACAGATGCTGGGTTTTGAACTGTGCACTGAGAACAAGCCAGATGGTCCCTCTCCTGTTCAGTGCAGAGGACATGGTGTCCATGATTTCCAAAAATAATTTCAAATTTCGATTCATCAGACCGGGCGGCACGGTGGTGTAGTGGTTAGTGCTGTCGCCTCACAGCAAGAAGGTCCAGGTTCGAGCCCCGTGGCCGGCGAGGGCCTTTCTGTGCGGAGTTTGCATGTTCTCCGCGTGTTCTCCACGCATTCCCCGCGTGGGTTTCCTCCGGGTGCTCCGGTTTCCCCCACAGTCCAAAGACATGCAGGTTAGGTTAACTGGTGACTCTAAATTGACCGTAGGTGTGAATGTGAGTGTGACTGGTTGTCTGTGTCTATGTGTCAGCCCTGTGATGACCTGGCGACTTGTCCAGGGTGTACCCCGCCTTTCGCCCGTAGTCAGCTGGGATAGGCTCCAGCTTGCCTGCGACCCTGCAGAACAGGATAAAGCGGCTAGAGATAATGAGATGAGATGAGAAAATACCGGATGGGCTTCCTATGGCAGTGGCGTATGTGATGACGTCAGGTAGTGGTTGCTTGGAGCAACTCAGCTGTTTATATTCTCTGTTTACATTATAGCTTTGCTAGTTTCACAAGTATTTTTACCAAATTTATCAGTTTTTAAATAAGTATGCCTTATTGTGTAGTATATAAATGCCACAATGATGCTAAAAAGGAAGCAGAAGCTGGAACTAGACTGCGTTTCCACAGACAAAATGCAAAGTGTGCTTATTCAGCTGTGGCAGTGGGTTACTGACGGAAACCATATCAGACATGAGACTTTGCGATGTAAAATCTTTTTTACATAACATATGAAACATATATGGAATTATGTGGTAAATGAAAAAGCATTTTAAAAAACAAAATATGTTTCATATTTTTGATTCTTCAAAGTAGTCACCATTTACCTTGATGATGCTTTGCACACTATTGACATTATCTTAACCAGCTTCATGAGGCAGTCACCTGGAATGCTTTTCGATTAATATGTGAGCCTTGTCAAAAATTAATTAGTGCAATTTCTTGCCTTCTTAATGCGTTTGAGATTAAACATCCATCCATTATCCGTAACCACTTATCCTGTACAGGGTCACGGACAGGCTGGAGCCTATCCCAGCTAACTATGGTGAGAGGCAGGGTACACCCTGGACAAGTCGCCAGATCGTCGCAGGGCTGACACATATACCCCTTTTCCACCAAATCAGTTCCAGGGCTGGTTCGGGGCCAGTGCTGGTGCTGGTTCACAACTCGTTCAACTTGTGAGCCAGCTGAGAACCAGTTTGCTTTTCCATAGCTCGCGGTGCTAAGGGAAGCCACGTCATTACGTCGCTGTATACGTCAGTTACGTCGTTGTATACGTCAGTTATGTCGCTGCGTTTGCATAAACCTTGGCGCGAATATTGAAGCAAAAACAACACGGAAGAAGCAGCAACAACAACAACAACAATAATAATGGATGACTTCGCGTTTGTACAGCTGCTGCTTCTCGTCGCTTAAAAATGGCGATCTTTCACAGTCTTGTTATTGTTGTTGGTCTTAACAACTCTGCCCCCCCCCGCTGACATAAGCGGTTCTTTCCTCTGGCCCAGCAGAGAGTTGGTGCTAGCCTGGAACCGGTTTTTCTGGCCCCAGAGCCAGTTATTTGTCAGTGGAAACAGAAAACCCGGTTCCAAACTAAGCACTGGCCCCGAACCAGCCCTGGAACTGCTTTGGTGGAAAAGGGGCTGTCGAGACACGCAACCATTTCACACCTACGGTCAATTTAGAGCCACCAATTAACCTAATCTGCATGTCTTTGGACTGTGGGGAAAACCAGAGCACCCAGAGGAAACTCACACAAACACGGGCAGAACATGTAAACTCCACACAGAAAGGTTGCTGTCGGCCACTGGACTCGAACCCAGAACCTTCTTGCTGTGAGGCGACAGTGCTAACCACTACACCACTGTGTCACCCTGAGATCAAACAGTAAATAGTAAATAATCAAAATACAGTAAATAGCCCTATTCCACAGCTGCAGTAATCCACATTAGGTCAAGAACCGCTCAACTAAGTAAAAAGAAACGACATCCATCATTACTTTAAGATACAAACTGTCTATTAATTAATAAAAATAAAGAAAAAGCATTGCATTAGAAAGTGTGTCTAAACTTTTGACTGATACTGTTTTTTTTTTTTTTTTTTTTCATTTTCAAGTCAAGCCAAGGTTTAGCTTTAACCTGCAACACAGTGATCTAACCTATTTTAATCTCAGGACTGTTCTGACTCTCCATAGAAGCAATAAAACCTTTCCGAGCATTTAAAATAGTTTAAAACTTTCCTTATCAAACCTTCAGTTACTTAATATTGTATGTATGTGGCAGCCTGAAAACTCTTCACAAAGGGAAATTCTGACATTTTCATCTATGTATAGTTCTGGCAACTACAGGATTTCCTGAACTGAAATATGTTGCTCTTTTGCATGTGTTAAAATCAGAAAACTTCCCAGTTTGACTGCAGTGCAGAAGCAACACTGACACTTTGACAGCTGGTATATGATTTACAAACTGACTTGATTTGATGTCCATTTCACTAAGGCATGTAACTGTGGCATTCATTGTGTGAGGACTTTCACACTTACCTGTCTCCTTCCCTCAAATAATCATAGCAGAAAGATGGCTAAAATAGATAATAGATAGTAAAAATGCTTCCACACTATTTTTAGTTTAATATAATTATAGTTGAGGTGTCATAGCATGTCATAAGTATGGTGTAGATATGAAAACCCCATGATTTTTAGTCTTTGCCTGTCTGTTTAAACTGCAACATCTGAGGGGTTTTCCCAGACTATCACACGTTATTATCATTTTGTGATCTTACTTGTCTGCAGGCCTGAATCAACCCGGCAGCTACTTTCCCAGAACAGTGACCCTATCAGAAAAGAGGGCAAATTTCGTGTACTGAACCACATCTTCTCATGTAAAAAGAAGAAAGAACTGCATGCCACACAGCAAAGGGAGCTGAGCCGAGAGCGCCACCTGCAAGAAGAGACCTCTGAAGTGGATGACATCATCACCATGTTCGACTGCACTGTTGATCTCCCAGCCAAGGAGGACAGCAAAAAGCAACTTAATGGACCCGAAAGGCTTGAGGACCCCACTCTTAAGGACCACAGGAGCCTACCTCCTATACGCACACAGAGTCTTCCACCTATCACTCTGGGAAACTCTTTGTTAACCAACTTGCACAATGCACCACATAGAACTGTGTCAGGGCAGATGGTTAGTCATTTGGCCCACAGGTCGCAGAAGAGCAAGAGTGAACATGACCTGTTTGACAGCAGAACGAAGGCTCAGAAAGCCACAGGTCCTCCGTGGAAAACAGAATCCAATCAGTTGCTAAACCATAAAGCTTGGGTCTCACCTCCATCTGACAGAATGCTGGATAAACTGTTGCACGAAACACAGAGTCCTATAGATATGCTTTGCTCCAACCACACACCCTATATCCAGAGAAATGACCAAGGTGAGCTACAAAACTCACATCTATTGCTAAACCTATTTCAACAGCATGCATGTGATGCCTGTTTTTCCATTTGAACAGTTGCAAATACTCATCTGGTACCATTGCGAATGAGAGACTCGGCCTTGATGCGAAACAGCTTGGCTCCTATTCGTGACCACTGCACTCACAGATGTAAGCTATTTATCAAGGTTGGGATGCATCGATACTGATTGGTCCAATACCATACTCATTTACTCAAACTTTTAAAAATGCCCTAATACTTATATCCAGTGGCACTGTGTGACGCAGCCAAGTGTATGTTGCCAAACAGATGACACAAAATTATAGTGATCATAACAATCTAAGCAAAGCAGTCTGCAAACTGAGCTCAATATCACGAGGCAGTACTACAGAATCTTCCTACTATACAAGTAACCTGCTAAAACATTTTGATTGCGTCTAAACAGTTTCTTTAATTGAAAGAATGAGGGAGTTTGACCTCATGTCACAGAGAAAGTGTGGAGCAGGGAAGTCAGTGTGCTAAAGAAACTGTTGCATGTACGAGAGTGCACTTCAGTTCTGTGAACACCGAGACACCAAGTGTCAATGTGCAACTCATGGCACCTTGTACTCATATTTAATGTACTGTACAAACACAAAAGACGGGTTATACTGAACACACAAATGACAAAAATAAAACAGAGAAAATAAAGCTATAAAGACAAACTGGTCATTTTTCTTTCTTCCACAATCTGTGTCTGTCTCCTGAATTTGCATTACCTGGGCAGATTGAACTTGTATATTTGCATATTGAAATTTTTCTTGGATAAGTTAGTTTGAATATTTGGATGTTGTGTCTACTGAGCCATTTGTCTTTCTTTCTCTCAGTCATTCATAGTTCAATGAAAAAGGTGTTTTCTGGGCATCAGGTAAATGCTAGATGTGTGTTAGATGAAAGTTAGATGAATGCAAGATCTGCATTAGATCAGTGTTAGATAAGCAGTAGAGGAATGTTAGATAAACATTAGATGGGTGTTAGATGAATATTGGATGTTACATGAGCATTAAATGAACGATAGACAGACGTTAGATGAATGTTGGATGAACATTGACAGACGTTAGATGAACAGTGGATGAACATTAGACAGACGTTAGATGAATGTCGGATGAACGTTAGACAGACGTTAGATAAATGTTGGCTGAATGTTAGACAGACGTTAGATGAATATTGGATGAATGTTAGACAGACGTTAGATGAATGTTGGATGAACGTTAGACAGACATTAGATGAATGTTGGATGAATGTTAGACAGATGTTAGATGAATATTGGATGAATGTTAGACAGATATTAGATGAATGTTAGACAGACGTTAGATGAATGTTGGATGAACGTTAGACAGACGTTAGATGAGTGTTGGATGAAAGATGTTAGACGAATGTTGGATGAACATTAGACAGACATTAGATGAATGTGGGATGAAGGTTAGACAGACGTTAGATTAGACAGTGTAATGTCTGTACTCACTGAAATGCTCTGCTCGCTCAGGTTGGCTGCCCTCACATTCTGTGTTAAACATACTGTTTAAATGCCATAACATCTTAAAGATTAAACTGCAGAGTTCATTGCTACCAGCACATGACAGCAACCAACATAAACAGAGTTAAATCACGTTCCATGATGTCCTTGATTACTTAATATTAAGTAGGTTACTCATTTCTGTATCAGTATTGATATTGAGGAATATTTAAAAAATATGTATTAATGGAAGTGATGGATGTTTCTTTGTTTGCAACTCAGTTGTGAAGGTTTAAGAAATGTGCCTTTAGGAATTTGCTTTAAATATAATAATCAAAGTTACATTATTGTATGGAATTTACCAATTGCTTTTCTTCTTGTTCAGTCTCTTTGCCTCCTGACCAAGTCTCTCAAGGAGTAAGGAAGTCCAAATCTCTGCCCCTCAGCTCTCTGGGACGCAGTCCAGCAGGACTCCCACCTCCTGTAACTTCTAAGAGTCATAGACCAGACATCCATCAGAGCCAGTCTTTGTGTTCCTTTCCTGCTCCTCTGAGCACTGAGCCACTACGAAACATGCAAGTTCTTCCTGCTATCCCACCCCAAAGAAAACGAAGCCCCTCACCTCCGAAGCTCCCGAAGATGACCGAGAATAACACCAACAAAAGAACCTGATGCACTTTCAGTATACTAGTGACAAAAACAAAAGGGCTGACCTTTTCTCAGCCACATTAAAATTGGTTTCTGTCTGTAAACTTGAAAATACTATGATCTTCAGGGTTTATTGGATTGTTTGGACTGTCAGCATATATTTTCATGACTTGAGAAGGAAGAGGTTCACTGTAATGCATTGTTAAAATGTTTGATAATGTTTATGAAGTTATCAGCCTATTTTTTCACACATTTTTACAAAATAATAGACTCTTGTCTATGGCATGCACTGTGTACAATCTGATTTCTGGTTTGCCTATATATTATACAAATATACCTGCAATTTATTTATTTAACTTAAATGTTTTAAATAATTAATATTAATAAATGGGCATGTACTTTTTTGGATATCACAATTCTTTCTTTTTTTAAAAATAAAATAAGTGATGCTTATCTTTTAAAATCAATGAACCATCTTTTACTAAGAATCATGTTTGCAGGATTTGCTTTGCTTTACAATGAAGAAGAGCCACTCTGAACCAAAACAGCAAAGGATCGGACAGGTGCAGATATTTTGGATAGTGCTTTTCTAAATATTCAAATGACGGAGAATGTGGTTTAGAAGGTGGCAGCCATCAAATATTTGTGGTTGTTATATGCCATTGTCATGATGGTATTGTTTATTTAACGTTCTCCTACCTTCTCATCTGAATTCTTATATTTTATAGAAAACTAATCAACAACATCTGATAAGAATTGGCTGTGGGATATTTCTGTAGTAACTACAACAATACACAGGTTCAGTGTATAATTTTAGATGGTCAATGTTTTTAGATGGTCAATACTGCAGCTACTGTATCATTATCATATCTCTTGTTTAAGCAAGGATAGGCAAAGTCATCGCTCAGAAAACCCCAAGGGCATCAGGAAGCATACACTCTCAGAAAATAAAGTACCTTACTGTACCTTTAGGGGTACAAAAGCTTGTCACTGGGGCAGTACCCTCTAAGGTACTTATTTGTACCCTTTATGGACTGCTTGGGAACATATATGAACATTTTTGACCCTAAAAAGGTACAACCCTGATTCCAAAAAAGTTGGGACAAAAGTACAAATTGTAAATAAAAACAGAATGCAATAATTTACAAATCTCAAAAACTGATATTGTATTCACAATAGAACATAGACAACATATCAAATGTCGAAAGTGAGACATTTTGAAATTTCATGCCAAATATTGGCTCATTCGAAATTTCATGACAGCAACACATCTCAAAAAAGTTGGGACAGGGGCAATAAGAGGCTGGAAAAGTTAAAGGTACAAAAAAGGAACAGCTGGAGGACCAAATTGCAACTCATTAGTTCAATTGGCAATAGGTCATTAACATGACTGGGTATAAAAAGAGCATCTTGGAGTGGCAGCGGCTCTCAGAAGTAAAGATGGGAATAGGATCACCAATCCCCCTAATTCTGCGCTGACAAATAGTGGAGCAATATCAGAAAGGAGTTTGACAGTGTAAAATTGCAAAGGGTTTGAACATATCATCATCTACAGTGCATAATATCATCAAAAGATTCAGAGAATCTGGAAGAATCTCTGTGCGTAAGGGTCAAGGCCAGAAAATCATACTGGGTGCCCGTGATCTTCGGGCCCTTAGACGGCACTGCATCACATACAGGCATGCTTCTGTATTGGAAATCACAAAATGGGCTCAGGAATATTTCCAGAGAACATTATCTGTGAACACAATTCACCGTGCCATCCGCCGTTGCCAGCTAAAACTCTATAGTTCAAAGAAGAAGACGTATCTAAACATGATCCAGAAGCGCAGACGTCTTCTCTGGGCCAAGGCTCATTTAAAATGGACTGTGGCAAAGTGGAAAACTGTTCTGTGGTCAGACGAATCAAAATTTGAAGTTCTTTATGGAAATCAGGGACGCCGTGTCATTCGGACTAAAGAGGAGAAGGACGACCCAAGTTGTTATCGGCGCTCAGTTCAGAAGCCTGCATCTCTGATGGTATGGGGTTGCATTAGTGCGTGTGGCATGGGCAGCTTACACATCTGGAAAGACACCATCAATGCTGAAAGGTATATCCAGGTTCTAGAGCAACATACACCCCCCATCCAGACAACATCTCTTTCAGGGAAGACCTTGCATTTTCCAACATGACAATGCCAAACCACATACTGCATCAATTACAGCATCATGGCTGCGTAGAAGAAGGGTCCGGGTACTGAACTGGCCAGCCTGCAGTCCAGATCTTTCACCCATAGAAAACATTTGGCGCATCATAAAACAGAAGATACGACAAAAAAGACCTAAGATAGTTGAGCAACTAGAATCCTACATTAGACAAGAATGGGTTAACATTCCTATGCCTAAACTTGAGCAACTTGTCTCCTCAGTCCCCAGACGTTTACAGACTGTTGTAAAGAGAAAAGGGGATGTCTCACAGTGGTAAACATGGCCTTGTCCCAACTTTTTTTAGATGTGTTGTTGTCATGAAATTTAAAATCACCTAATTTTTCTCTTTAAATGATACATTTTCTCAGTTTAAACATTTGATATGTCATCCATGTTCTATTCTGAATAAAATATGGAATTTTGAAACTTCCACATCATTGCATTCCATTTTTATTACCTCCGCCAAGGAGGTTATGTTTTCGGTAGCATTGGTTGGTTTGTTGGTTGGTTTGTCTGTTAGCAACATTACAGAAAACGTTATGAACGGATTGCTCTGAAATCTTTTCCAGAGGTGTGACTGGGCACAAGTAACAATCCATTAAATTTTGGCGGTGATCCGGATCACCTTCTGGATCCCGGATTTTTTTAAAAGGATTCTTGGCGGAGGTCTGCGCTCTCCAAGTGCTAGTTCTAGTTTACAATTTGTACTTTGTCCCAACTTTTTTGGAATCGGGGTTGTACTTCTCAGACCTCTCATTGCTAATATTTATTTATGACACTAATGTAGACACTGCAGTGTTTACCATCCAGAATTAAACCTACTGTACCAGAGTTTAGGGGAATTTCTAGTTACTTAACCATAATCTTCACAATAACTCACTATTTCACAGAAAGATTGTTGGCAAGGCCACGGTCCTTGCAGTATTCAAATGTAACAGCCCATTTATAATGGCAGCATTCAAATAGTATCCAAGTTTTCAAATATTAGGCATAAATATTTACAGTTATGTTCATTTACTGGAGTTATTAGAAAGGGTTATTCCTGAAGTTTCCAACCACAGAACTCAAACATCATGGCAAAATATAGATTTGAAACATCTCGTCTCATATCAACATAACTTAAAATTACAGTTGACACAATTTTGACATGTTTAGTAGATATGATTGATTTTTACATATTAATTTCGTATTAAGTGACAGGCAGTTAGGCTGATAGGTAAGGAATTAAACATTACAAAGCATGCTATTATAAGAACAGGGTGTTATGAGTTATTTTCCAATACCTGCATTCCTGAAGTATTTTATTTCTCTTATATCACAGCAGTATACCAATGATTACAACTTGTATTAATTAAAGAAGAACACGCCAAACTTTTTATTCATTTTTAGTTATGTGTGATGTTGTGGAATGCTTATGAAACATCTCATCTCATCTCATTATCTCTAGCCGCTTTATCCTTCTACAGGGTCGCAGGCAAGCTGGAGCCTATCCCAGCTGACTACGGGCGAAAGGCGGGGTACACCCTGGACAAGTCGCCAGGTCATCACAGGGCTGACACATAGACACAGACAACCATTCACACTCACATTCACACCTACGGTCAATTTAGAGTCACCAGTTAACCTAACCTGCATGTCTTTGGACTGTGGGGGAAACCGGAGCACCCGGAGGAAACCCACGCGGACACGGGGAGAACATGCAAACTCCGCACAGAAAGGCCCTCGCCGGCCATGGGGCTCGAACCCAGGACCTTCTTGCTGTGAGGCAACAGCGCTAACCACTACACCACCGTGCCGCCCGCTTATGAAACATGAATGTGAAAAATGTGAAACGTGAGTTCCTGTTATTTTTTTCTGGCAACTTCTCATGTTAAGTCACAAAGTCATAAAAACTCTCTGTGTATGAAATCATAAAGGCTTTACATCTGACCATTACTAAATACTAACACTGGAGACTCCTATAAAAATAAAAACAAACAAACAAACAAGCAAACATGTAACTTCACAGAACATGTAACTACATCAACAATCACACTTTTTTCAAAAAACATTTTTATGTTGAAATTTCTGCATGAGATGTTACTATAGAAACAATAACTTTAATAACATTAATATAAACCTTGCAGCTGGCACCATTATCAGAGCTGCTGTTATAGAATGGTAATCAACACTTTCTAGGTTTAATTGCAAATGGTCAATACTGCAGCTACTGTATCATAATCATAACCCTTGTTTTAACAAGGATAGGCAAAGACATGGTCCAGAGACCCCTAAGGGCTTCAGAAAGCATAGCTACGGGGTCAAAGTTGTTATTATATATAGATCCATCCATCATCTGTAACCGGGTCTACAGGGTCGCAGGCAAGCTGGAGCCTATCCCAGCTGACTATGGGCGAGAGGCGGGGTACACCCTGGACAAGTTGCCAGGTTATCGCAGGGCTGACACAGAGACAAACAACCATTCACACTCTCATTCACATCTACAGTCAATTTAGAGCCACCAATTAGCCTAACCTGCATGTCTTTGGACTGTGGGGGAAACCAGAGCACCCGGAGGAAACCCACGCAGACACTGGGAGAACATGCAAACTCCACACAGAAAGGCCCCTGTCAGCTGCTGGGCTTGAACCCAGAACCTTCTGACTGTGAGGAGACAGTGCTAACCACTACACCACCGTGACGCCCATTATATATAGATATTGTAGTTATTATGCGATTCTATTAGAGCTGGCACTATCGTCAGAAAATTCAGACTATTTCTCGATAATCACCTCAAGCAACTCAGTAAAATGGCAGCCAATCACTTCATCACCATAAGTGTGGAAGAATTACAAATTATGAAAGCAAATGCTGTTCCTAAAAGCACTAAAGATGTTACATCCCTCCGAGGGCAGCCGCAGCCGCTGCATGTGAGCGGATTCACTCTGTCACAGCAAGGCTACAGACACAGCACCCTGAGGCATTTATCATCATTTCTGGGGATTTTAATCATGCTGCTTTGGACTCTACTTTGGCTGCTTTTTACCAGGCTGTGGATTGTCCAACAAGGAACAACAGGACAATTGACTTGCTGTATGCTAATTTGAGGGATGCATACAGAGTCACACCCCTCCCCCCACTAGGGAAGTCTGACCACAACCTGGTTCTTCTACAGCCGAAGTACACCCCCCTGGTTCAAAGGCAGCCTACAACAACTAGCTCCATCAGGAGGTGGTCCCCTGAAATAGAAGATGCCCTCAGAGACTGCACTGACATCACGGACTGGGATGTGCTGTTTAGCCCACACTGTGAGGACATAGAGGGGCTGACACACTGTCTGACAGATTACCTCAACTTCTGTGCAGGCGTGGTCTTCCCTGCTAAGACTGTGCTGTGTTACCCTAATAACAAGCCATGGGTAACACAGGAAGTAAAAGCTGTCCTCAACAGGAAGAAGGCCGCCTTCAGGAGCAGGGATAGGGAGGCGATGAAAGCAGCACAGCAGGAGGTAAAACACTGCGTGAGGGAAGCTAAGGACAGCTACAGGAGAAAGGTGGAGCAGAAGCTGAAGGAGAACAGCATGAGGGAGGTCTAGGAAGGTGTGAAAACCATCACAGGCCACAATACAAAGACCAGAGTCATTGAGGGGACAGTGGAGAGGGCGAACAAGTTGAATGACTCTTCAACCGGTTCAACCAGCCCACCTCCTCCCTCCCTCCCCCTCACTGCAGCCATCTCTCCTTCTTCCCTCAACACACCTCCCCCCAGTCATCACAGCAGCCCCCTCCTCCCCCTCCTCCCCCACCTCAACACAGAGTCCTCCATGCATTACTGCAGACCAGGTCAGAGGTCAACTGAGGAATCTTCATCCCAGGAAAGCAGCAGGCTCGGACAAGGTGTGTCCCTGACCACTGAAGACCTGTGCTGCTGAACTGGGTGAACCACTCCAACACATCTTCAACCTCAACCTGCAGCTAGGGAGAGTGCCCACCCTCTGGAAGACATCATGTATCGTTCCAGTTCCCAAAAAGAATCGGCCCAGCGAGCTGAACGACTTCTGACCGGTGGCACTCACTTCACATCTGATGAAGACGATGGAGCGGCTCTTCCTCAGCCTCCTCAGACCCAAGGTACAACATGCCCAGGACTGTCTGCAGTTTGTGTACCGGGCAGGTATCGGTGTGGAAGACGCCATCCTCTACCTGCCTGATCACCTGGATCTTCAGCTACCTCACTGACAGGCCGCAGTACATCAGGCTGAAGGACATCACGTCTGACACTGTGATTAGCAGCACCGGAGCACCCCACGGCATGGTGCTGGTCCCTCTTCTCTTCACCCTGTACACCATGGACTTCTGCTACAACTCGTAGCTGTGTCACGTCCAGAAGTTTGCTGACACAGCCATCGTTGGGTGTATCAGTGACGACAGAGAGGAGGAGTATAGGAGCCTGGTGAGGGACTTTGCTGTGTGGTGCAACAGGAACCATCTGCAGCTCAACACCTCGAAGACCAAGGAGCTGGTCATTGACTTTGGGAGGTCCAGACCAAGGTCACGACCAGTTCTGATCGAGGGAGTTGAGGTGGAGGCTGTGGATTCCTACAAGTACCTTGGGCTGTGGCTGGACAGCAAGCTGGACTGGACTGGACTTGCAACACCAATCACTTATAGAGGGATCCCGCATGACGTCACCGCGCCGCGAGATTTCGGTAGTCGCCATATTGGAAGACCAAGTACACATCTATGCAAGTACATACATACATAAAACAAACTACACCTGAAATGTAGCCGGGGCCGGTTCTGCCCTAATCTGGACCCGGGTGCAACATCGCGCAACCCCCCCCCCCCCCCCCCCCAAAAAAAAAAAAAAACCCACACCAGTCTAAATCAGGACAACCAGTGTTCAAACTACGGGGGTACTCGGGGGATCCGAGATCCCCTGAAACAGACATGAGATCCCTTGAAAACATGATTTGGGAAATGTTGGGAGGTCTCTAAAATATTGGCAAAATTATGTTTATTGACATAGCAATCGTGTGTAACGGGAATCATTTGCATATCCGAAGTGTTGTGTTTACATCAAAGATAAGATAAACCGATATGACAACGACTGCTGCTGCCAGGTTGGTTGTTGAGTAGCCTGACTGTTTTTTTTCTTGCGTGTGGTATCATTGTTGACGCGAGGTTGTTTTTTGAACATGCCAATGCGGACACGATTTCCCCTGATGAGTTATGACTTCAGATGCGATGCGTGTGTGGAGGTGTGGAGTCCGCGTGATATGTGCGTAAGATAGGCTTCTCATGTGTTTGGAGATCCGCGCTCCGAGACAAGCGCAAGCACCC